>NC_138751.1:43356623-43573273 GCF_965113315.1 Podarcis vaucheri | reverse complement strand
ATTTCAGCAAAAATCCGACTTTTGGCAATTCACTCAAAAAATGGTGCCCAAAGCTTGAAAATGCTCTCCTGAAAGGTTTGGCACTCGAAACAGAAGGCTTTTTATCAGAGGACAAGAAATCAGCCCTCAAAAACTTAACCGGCAGAAAATATTTTTTTGAAAAAATCCCTAAGCCCCGGGGTCACAATTTCAGCAAAATTCTGACTTTTGGCAATTCACTCAAAAATGGTGCCAAAAGCTTGAAAATGCTCTCCTGAAAGGTTTGGCACTTGAAACAGAAGGCTTTTTATCACAGGACAAGAAATCAGCCCTCAAAAACTTAACCGGCAGAAAATATTTTTTTGAAAAAATCCCTAAGCCCCGGGGTCACAATTTCAGCAAAAATCTGACTTTTGGCAATTCACTCGAAAATGATGCCCAAAGCTTGAAAATACTCTCCTGAAAGGTTTGGCACTCGAAACAGAAGGCTTTTTATCACAGGACAAGAAATCAGCCCTCAAAAACTTAACCGGCAGAAAATATTTTTTTGAAAAAATCCCTAAGCCCCGGGGTCACAATTTCAGCAAAAATCTGACTTTTTGCAATTCACTCAAAAATGGTGCCAGCCAGTTGCAAATGCTCTCCTGAAATGTTTGGCACTCAAAACAGAAGGCTTTTTATCACAGGACAAGAAATCAGCCCTCAAAAACTTAACCGGCAGAAAATATTTTTTTGAAAAAATCCCTAAGCCCTGGGGTCACAATTTCAGCAAAAATCCGACTTTTGGCAATTCACTCAAAAAATGGTGCCCAAAGCTTGAAAATGCTCTCCTGAAAGGTTTGGCACTCGAAACAGAAGGCTTTTTATCAGAGGACAAGAAATCAGCCCTCAAAAACTTAAGCGGCAGAAATATTTTTTGAAAAAATCCCTAAGCCCCGGGGTCACAATTTCAGCAAAAATCTGACTTTTCGCAATTCACTCAAAAATGGTGCCAGCCGGTTGCAAATGCTCTCCTGAAAGGTTTGGCACTCGAAACCGAAGGCTTTTTATCACAGGACAAGAAATCAGCCCTCAAAAACTTAACCGGCAGAAAATATTTTTTTGAAAAAATCCCTAATCCCTGGGGTCACAATTTTAGCAAAATTCTTACTTTTTGCAATTCACTCAAAAATGGTGCCAGCCAGTTGCAAATGCTCTCCTGAAATGTTTGGCACTCAAAACAGAAGGCTTTTTATCACAGGACAAGAAATCAGCCCTCAAAAACTTAACCGGCAGAAAATATTTTTTTGAAAAAATCCCTAAGCCCTGGGGTCACAATTTCAGCAAAAATCCGACTTTTGGCAATTCGCTCAAAAAATGGTGCCCAAAGCTTGAAAATGCTCTCCTGAAAGGTTTGGCACTCGAAACAGAAGGCTTTTTATCAGAGGACAAGAAATCAGCCCTCAAAAACTTAACCGGCAGAAAATATTTTTTTGAAAAAATCCCTAAGCCCCGGGGTCACAATTTCAGCAAAATTCTGACTTTTGGCAATTCACTCAAAAATGGTGCCAAAAGCTTGAAAATGCTCTCCTGAAAGGTTTGGCACTTGAAACAGAAGGCTTTTTATCACAGGACAAGAAATCAGCCCTCAAAAACTTAACCGGCAGAAAATATTTTTTTGAAAAAATCCCTAAGCCCCGGGGTCACAATTTCAGCAAAAATCTGACTTTTGGCAATTCACTCGAAAATGATGCCCAAAGCTTGAAAATACTCTCCTGAAAGGTTTGGCACTCGAAACAGAAGGCTTTTTATCACAGGACAAGAAATCAGCCCTCAAAAACTTAACCGGCAGAAAATATTTTTTTGAAAAAATCCCTAAGCCCCGGGGTCACAATTTCAGCAAAAATCTGACTTTTCGCAATTCACTCAAAAATGGTGCCAGCCGGTTGCAAATGCTCTCCTGAAAGGTTTGGCACTCGAAACCGAAGGCTTTTTATCACAGGACAAGAAATCAGCCCTCAAAAACTTAACCGGCAGAAAATATTTTTTTGAAAAAATCCCTAATCCCTGGGGTCACAATTTTAGCAAAATTCTTACTTTTGGCAATTCACTCAAAAATGGTGCCAAAAGCTTGAAAATGCTCTCCTGAAAGGTTTGGCACTCGAAACAGAAGGCTTTTTATCACAGGACAAGAAATCAGCCCTCAAAAACTTAACCGGCAGAAAATATTTTTTGAAAAAATTCCTAAGCCCCGGGGTCACAATTTCAGCAAAAATCTGACTTTTGGCAGTTCACTCAAAAATGGTGCCAAAAGCTTGAAAATGCTCTCCTGAAAGGTTTGGCACTCGAAACCGAAGGCTTTTTATCACAGGACAAGAAATCAGCTCTCAAAAACTTAACCGGCAGAAAATATTGTTTTGAAAAAATCCCTAAGCCCCGGGGTCACAATTTCAGCAAAAATCTGACTTTTGGCAGTTCACTCAAAAATGGTGCCAACTGGTTGCAAATGCTCCCCTGAAAGCTTTGGCGATGGAAACAGAAGGCTTTTTATCAGAGGACAAGAAATCAGCCCTCAAAAACTTAAGCGGCAGAAAATATTTTTTTGAAAAAATCCCTAAGCCCCGGGGTCACAATTTCAGCAAAAATCTGACTTTTCGCAATTCACTCAAAAATGGTGCCAGCCGGTTGCAAATGCTCTCCTGAAAGGTTTGGCACTCGAAACCGAAGGCTTTTTATCACAGGACAAGAAATCAGCCCTCAAAAACTTAACCGGCAGAAAATATTTTTTTGAAAAAATCCCTAATCCCTGGGGTCACAATTTCAGCAAAATTCTTACTTTTGGCAATTCACTCAAAAATGGTGCCAAAAGCTTGAAAATGCTCTCCTGAAAGGTTTGGCACTCGAAACAGAAGGCTTTTTATCACAGGACAAGAAATCAGCCCTCAAAAACTTAACCGGCAGAAAATATTTTTTTGAAAAAATTCCTAAGCCCCGGGTCACAATTTCAGCAAAAATCTGACTTTTGGCAGTTCACTCAAAAATGGTGCCAAAAGCTTGATTATGCTCTCCTGAAAGGTTTGGCACTCGAAACCGAAGGCTTTTTATCACAGGACAAGAAATCAGCTCTCAAAAACTTAACCGGCAGAAAATATTGTTTTGAAAAAATCCCTAAGCCCCGGGGTCACAATTTCAGCAAAAATCTGACTTTTGGCAGTTCACTCAAAAATGGTGCCAACTGGTTGCAAATGCTCCCCTGAAATGTTTGGCACTCAAAACAGAATGCTTTTTATCACAGGACAAGAAATCAGCCCTCAAAAACTTAACCGGCAGAAATTTTTTTTTGAAAAAATCCCTAAGCCCCGGGGTCACAATTTCAGCAAAAATCTGACTTTTGGCAATTCACTCAAAAATGGTGCCCAAAGCTTGAAAATGCTTTCCTGAAAGGTTTGGCACTCGAAACCGAAGGCTTTTTATCACAGGACAAGAAATCAGCCCTCAAAAACTTAACTGGCAGAAAATATTTTTTTGAAAAAATCCCTAAGCCCCGGGGTCACAATTTCAGCAAAAATCCGACTTTTGGCAATTCACTCAAAAATGGTGCCAACCGGTTGCAAATGCTCCCCTGAAAGGTTTGGCACTTGTAACAGAAGGCTTTTTATCACAGGACAAGCAATCAGCCCTCAAAAACTTAACCGGCAGAAAATATTTTTTTGAAAAAATCCCTAAGCCCCGGGGTCACAATTTCAGCAAAAATCTGACTTTTTGCAATTCACTCAAAAATGGTGCCAGCCGGTTGCAAATCCTCTCCTGAAATGTTTGGCACTCAAAACAGAAGGCTTTTTATCACAGGACAAGAAATCAGCCCTCAAAAACTTAACCGGCAGAAAATATTTTTTTGAAAAAATTCCTAAGCCCCGGGGTCACAATTTCAGCAAAAATCTGACTTTTGGCAGTTCACTCAAAAATGGTGCCAAAAGCTTGAAAATGCTGTCCTGAAAGGTTTGGCACTCGAAACCGAAGGCTTTTTATCACAGGACAAGAAATCAGCTCTCAACAACTTAACCGGCAGAAAATATTTTTTTGAAAAAATCCCTAAGCCCCGGGGTCACAATTTCAGCAAAAATCTGACTTTTGGCAGTTCACTCAAAAATGGTGCCAACTGGTTGCAAATGATCCCCTGAAAGCTTTGGCGATGGAAACAGAAGGCTTTTTATCACAGGACAAGAAATCAGCCCTCAAAAACTTAACCGGCAGAAATTTTTTTTTTGAAAAAATCCCTAAGCCCCGGGGTCACAATTTCAGCAAAAATCCGACTTTTGGCAATTCACTCAAAAATGATGCCCAAAGCTTGAAAATACTCTCCTGAAAGGTTTGGCACTCGAAACAGAAGGCTTTTTATCACAGGACAAGAAATCAGCCCTCAAAAACTTAACCGGCCGAAAATATTTTTTGAAAAAATCCCTAAGCCCCGGGGTCACAATTTCAGCAAAAATCTGACTTTTTGCAATTCACTCAAAAATGGTGCCAGCCAGTTGCAAATGCTCTCCTGAAATGTTTGGCACTCAAAACAGAAGGCTTTTTATCACAGGACAAGAAATCAGCCCTCAAAAACTTAACCGGCAGAAAATATTTTTTTGAAAAAATCCCTAAGCCCTGGGGTCACAATTTCAGCAAAAATCCGACTTTTGGCAATTCACTCAAAAAATGGTGCCCAAAGCTTGAAAATGCTCTCCTGAAAGGTTTGGCACTCGAAACAGAAGGCTTTTTATCAGAGGACAAGAAATCAGCCCTCAAAAACTTAAGCGGCAGAAAATATTTTTTTGAAAAAATCCCTAAGCCCCGGGGTCACAATTTCAGCAAAAATCTGACTTTTCGCAATTCACTCAAAAATGGTGCCAGCCGGTTGCAAATGCTCTCCTGAAAGGTTTGGCACTCGAAACCGAAGGCTTTTTATCACAGGACAAGAAATCAGCCCTCAAAAACTTAACCGGCAGAAAATATTTTTTTGAAAAAATCCCTAATCCCTGGGGTCACAATTTCAGCAAAATTCTTACTTTTGGCAATTCACTCAAAAATGGTGCCAAAAGCTTGAAAATGCTCTCCTGAAAGGTTTGGCACTCGAAACAGAAGGCTTTTTATCACAGGACAAGCAATCAGCCCTCAAAAACTTAATCGGCAGAAAATATTTTTTTGAAAAAATCCCTAAGCCCCGGGGTCACAATTTCAGCAAAAATCTGACTTTTGGCAATTCACTCAAAAATGGTGCCCAAAGCTTGAAAATGCTTTCCTGAAAGGTTTGGCACTCGAAACCGAAGGCTTTTTATCACAGGACAAGAAATCAGCCCTCAAAAACTTAACTGGCAGAAAATATTTTTTTGAAAAAATCCCTAAGCCCCGGGGTCACAATTTCAGCAAAAATCCGACTTTTGGCAATTCACTCAAAAATGGTGCCAACCGGTTGCAAATGCTCCCCTGAAAGGTTTGGCACTTGAAACAGAAGGCTTTTTATCACAGGACAAGCAATCAGCCCTCAAAAACTTAACCGGCAGAAAATATTTTTTTGAAAAAATCCCTAAGCCCCGGGGTCACAATTTCAGCAAAAATCTGACTTTTTGCAATTCACTCAAAAATGGTGCCAGCCGGTTGCAAATCCTCTCCTGAAATGTTTGGCACTCAAAACAGAAGGCTTTTTATCACAGGACAAGAAATCAGCCCTCAAAAACTTAACCGGCAGAAAATATTTTTTTGAAAAAATCCCTAACCCCCGGGGTCACAATTTCCGCAAAAATCTGACTTTTGGCAATTCACTCAAAAATGGTGCCAAAAGCTTGAAAATGCTCTCCTGAAAGGTTTGGCACTCGAAACCGAAGGCTTTTTATCACAGGACAAGAAATCAGCCCTCAACAACTTAACCGGCAGAAAATATTTTTTTGAAAAAATCCCTAAGCCCCGGGGTCACAATTTCAGCAAAAATCTGACTTTTGGCAGTTCACTCAAAAATGGTGCCAACTGGTTGCAAATGCTCCCCTGAAAGCTTTGGCGATGGAAACAGAAGGCTTTTTATCACAGGACAAGAAATCAGCCCTCAAAAACTTAACCGGCAGAAATTTTTTTTTTGAAAAAATCCCTAAGCCCCGGGGTCACAATTTCAGCAAAAATCTGACTTTTCGCAATTCACTCGAAAATGATGCCCAAAGCTTGAAAATGCTCTCCTGAAAGGTTTGGCACTCGAAACAGAAGGCTTTTTATCACAGGACAAGAAATCAGCCCTCAAAAACTTAACCGGCAGAAAATATTTTTTTGAAAAAATCCCTAAGCCCTGGGGTCACAATTTCAGCAAAAATCCGACTTTTGGCAATTCGCTCAAAAAATGGTGCCGAAAGCTTGAAAATGCTCTCCTGAAAGGTTTGGCACTCGAAACAGAAGGCTTTTTATCAGAGGACAAGAAATCAGCCCTCAAAAACTTAACCGGCAGAAAATATTTTTTTGAAAAAATCCCTAAGCCCCGGGGTCACAATTTCAGCAAAAATCTGACTTTTTGCAATTCACTCAAAAATGGTGCCAGCCAGTTGCAAATGCTCTCCTGAAATGTTTGGCACTCAAAACAGAAGGCTTTTTATCACAGGACAAGAAATCAGCCCTCAAAAACTTAACCGGCAGAAAATATTTTTTTGAAAAAATCCCTAAGCCCTGGGGTCACAATTTCAGCAAAAATCCGACTTTTGGCAATTCACTCAAAAAATGGTGCCCAAAGCTTGAAAATGCTCTCCTGAAAGGTTTGGCACTCGAAACAGAAGGCTTTTTATCAGAGGACAAGAAATCAGCCCTCAAAAACTTAACCGGCAGAAAATATTTTTTTGAAAAAATCCCTAAGCCCCGGGGTCACAATTTCAGCAAAATTCTGACTTTTGGCAATTCACTCAAAAATGGTGCCAAAAGCTTGAAAATGCTCTCCTGAAAGGTTTGGCACTTGAAACAGAAGGCTTTTTATCACAGGACAAGAAATCAGCCCTCAAAAACTTAACCGGCAGAAAATATTTTTTTGAAAAAATCCCTAAGCCCCGGGGTCACAATTTCAGCAAAAATCTGACTTTTGGCAATTCACTCGAAAATGATGCCCAAAGCTTGAAAATACTCTCCTGAAAGGTTTGGCACTCGAAACAGAAGGCTTTTTATCACAGGACAAGAAATCAGCCCTCAAAAACTTAACCGGCAGAAAATATTTTTTTGAAAAAATCCCTAAGCCCCGGGGTCACAATTTCAGCAAAAATCTGACTTTTTGCAATTCACTCAAAAATGGTGCCAGCCAGTTGCAAATGCTCTCCTGAAATGTTTGGCACTCAAAACAGAAGGCTTTTTATCACAGGACAAGAAATCAGCCCTCAAAAACTTAACCGGCAGAAAATATTTTTTTGAAAAAATCCCTAAGCCCTGGGGTCACAATTTCAGCAAAAATCCGACTTTTGGCAATTCACTCAAAAAATGGTGCCCAAAGCTTGAAAATGCTCTCCTGAAAGGTTTGGCACTCGAAACAGAAGGCTTTTTATCAGAGGACAAGAAATCAGCCCTCAAAAACTTAAGCGGCAGAAAATATTTTTTTGAAAAAATCACTAAGCCCCGGGGTCACAATTTCAGCAAAAATCTGACTTTTCGCAATTCACTCAAAAATGGTGCCAGCCGGTTGCAAATGCTCTCCTGAAAGGTTTGGCACTCGAAACCGAAGGCTTTTTATCACAGGACAAGAAATCAGCCCTCAAAAACTTAACCGGCAGAAAATATTTTTTTGAAAAAATCCCTAATCCCTGGGGTCACAATTTTAGCAAAATTCTTACTTTTTGCAATTCACTCAAAAATGGTGCCAGCCAGTTGCAAATGCTCTCCTGAAATGTTTGGCACTCAAAACAGAAGGCTTTTTATCACAGGACAAGAAATCAGCCCTCAAAAACTTAACCGGCAGAAAATATTTTTTTGAAAAAATCCCTAAGCCCTGGGGTCACAATTTCAGCAAAAATCCGACTTTTGGCAATTCGCTCAAAAAATGGTGCCCAAAGCTTGAAAATGCTCTCCTGAAAGGTTTGGCACTCGAAACAGAAGGCTTTTTATCAGAGGACAAGAAATCAGCCCTCAAAAACTTAACCGGCAGAAAATATTTTTTTGAAAAAATCCCTAAGCCCCGGGGTCACAATTTCAGCAAAATTCTGACTTTTGGCAATTCACTCAAAAATGGTGCCAAAAGCTTGAAAATGCTCTCCTGAAAGGTTTGGCACTTGAAACAGAAGGCTTTTTATCACAGGACAAGAAATCAGCCCTCAAAAACTTAACCGGCAGAAAATATTTTTTTGAAAAAATCCCTAAGCCCCGGGGTCACAATTTCAGCAAAAATCTGACTTTTGGCAATTCACTCGAAAATGATGCCCAAAGCTTGAAAATACTCTCCTGAAAGGTTTGGCACTCGAAACAGAAGGCTTTTTATCACAGGACAAGAAATCAGCCCTCAAAAACTTAACCGGCAGAAAATATTTTTTTGAAAAAATCCCTAAGCCCCGGGGTCACAATTTCAGCAAAAATCTGACTTTTCGCAATTCACTCAAAAATGGTGCCAGCCGGTTGCAAATGCTCTCCTGAAAGGTTTGGCACTCGAAACCGAAGGCTTTTTATCACAGGACAAGAAATCAGCCCTCAAAAACTTAACCGGCAGAAAATATTTTTTTGAAAAAATCCCTAATCCCTGGGGTCACAATTTTAGCAAAATTCTTACTTTTGGCAATTCACTCAAAAATGGTGCCAAAAGCTTGAAAATGCTCTCCTGAAAGGTTTGGCACTCGAAACAGAAGGCTTTTTATCACAGGACAAGAAATCAGCCCTCAAAAACTTAACCGGCAGAAAATATTTTTTTGAAAAAATTCCTAAGCCCCGGGGTCACAATTTCAGCAAAAATCTGACTTTTGGCAGTTCACTCAAAAATGGTGCCAAAAGCTTGAAAATGCTCTCCTGAAAGGTTTGGCACTCGAAACCGAAGGCTTTTTATCACAGGACAAGAAATCAGCTCTCAAAAACTTAACCGGCAGAAAATATTGTTTTGAAAAAATCCCTAAGCCCCGGGGTCACAATTTCAGCAAAAATCTGACTTTTGGCAGTTCACTCAAAAATGGTGCCAACTGGTTGCAAATGCTCCCCTGAAAGCTTTGGCGATGGAAACAGAAGGCTTTTTATCAGAGGACAAGAAATCAGCCCTCAAAAACTTAAGCGGCAGAAAATATTTTTTTGAAAAAATCCCTAAGCCCCGGGGTCACAATTTCAGCAAAAATCTGACTTTTCGCAATTCACTCAAAAATGGTGCCAGCCGGTTGCAAATGCTCTCCTGAAAGGTTTGGCACTCGAAACCGAAGGCTTTTTATCACAGGACAAGAAATCAGCCCTCAAAAACTTAACCGGCAGAAAATATTTTTTTGAAAAAATCCCTAATCCCTGGGGTCACAATTTCAGCAAAATTCTTACTTTTGGCAATTCACTCAAAAATGGTGCCAAAAGCTTGAAAATGCTCTCCTGAAAGGTTTGGCACTCGAAACAGAAGGCTTTTTATCACAGGACAAGAAATCAGCCCTCAAAAACTTAACCGGCAGAAAATATTTTTTTGAAAAAATTCCTAAGCCCCGGGGTCACAATTTCAGCAAAAATCTGACTTTTGGCAGTTCACTCAAAAATGGTGCCAAAAGCTTGATTATGCTCTCCTGAAAGGTTTGGCACTCGAAACCGAAGGCTTTTTATCACAGGACAAGAAATCAGCTCTCAAAAACTTAACCGGCAGAAAATATTGTTTTGAAAAAATCCCTAAGCCCCGGGGTCACAATTTCAGCAAAAATCTGACTTTTGGCAGTTCACTCAAAAATGGTGCCAACTGGTTGCAAATGCTCCCCTGAAATGTTTGGCACTCAAAACAGAATGCTTTTTATCACAGGACAAGAAATCAGCCCTCAAAAACTTAACCGGCAGAAATTTTTTTTTGAAAAAATCCCTAAGCCCCGGGGTCACAATTTCAGCAAAAATCTGACTTTTGGCAATTCACTCAAAAATGGTGCCCAAAGCTTGAAAATGCTTTCCTGAAAGGTTTGGCACTCGAAACCGAAGGCTTTTTATCACAGGACAAGAAATCAGCCCTCAAAAACTTAACTGGCAGAAAATATTTTTTTGAAAAAATCCCTAAGCCCCGGGGTCACAATTTCAGCAAAAATCCGACTTTTGGCAATTCACTCAAAAATGGTGCCAACCGGTTGCAAATGCTCCCCTGAAAGGTTTGGCACTTGTAACAGAAGGCTTTTTATCACAGGACAAGCAATCAGCCCTCAAAAACTTAACCGGCAGAAAATATTTTTTTGAAAAAATCCCTAAGCCCCGGGGTCACAATTTCAGCAAAAATCTGACTTTTTGCAATTCACTCAAAAATGGTGCCAGCCGGTTGCAAATCCTCTCCTGAAATGTTTGGCACTCAAAACAGAAGGCTTTTTATCACAGGACAAGAAATCAGCCCTCAAAAACTTAACCGGCAGAAAATATTTTTTTGAAAAAATTCCTAAGCCCCGGGGTCACAATTTCAGCAAAAATCTGACTTTTGGCAGTTCACTCAAAAATGGTGCCAAAAGCTTGAAAATGCTGTCCTGAAAGGTTTGGCACTCGAAACCGAAGGCTTTTTATCACAGGACAAGAAATCAGCTCTCAACAACTTAACCGGCAGAAAATATTTTTTTGAAAAAATCCCTAAGCCCCGGGGTCACAATTTCAGCAAAAATCTGACTTTTGGCAGTTCACTCAAAAATGGTGCCAACTGGTTGCAAATGATCCCCTGAAAGCTTTGGCGATGGAAACAGAAGGCTTTTTATCACAGGACAAGAAATCAGCCCTCAAAAACTTAACCGGCAGAAATTTTTTTTTTGAAAAAATCCCTAAGCCCCGGGGTCACAATTTCAGCAAAAATCCGACTTTTGGCAATTCACTCAAAAATGATGCCCAAAGCTTGAAAATACTCTCCTGAAAGGTTTGGCACTCGAAACAGAAGGCTTTTTATCACAGGACAAGAAATCAGCCCTCAAAAACTTAACCGGCCGAAAATATTTTTTTGAAAAAATCCCTAAGCCCCGGGGTCACAATTTCAGCAAAAATCTGACTTTTTGCAATTCACTCAAAAATGGTGCCAGCCAGTTGCAAATGCTCTCCTGAAATGTTTGGCACTCAAAACAGAAGGCTTTTTATCACAGGACAAGAAATCAGCCCTCAAAAACTTAACCGGCAGAAAATATTTTTTTGAAAAAATCCCTAAGCCCTGGGGTCACAATTTCAGCAAAAATCCGACTTTTGGCAATTCACTCAAAAAATGGTGCCCAAAGCTTGAAAATGCTCTCCTGAAAGGTTTGGCACTCGAAACAGAAGGCTTTTTATCAGAGGACAAGAAATCAGCCCTCAAAAACTTAAGCGGCAGAAAATATTTTTTTGAAAAAATCCCTAAGCCCCGGGGTCACAATTTCAGCAAAAATCTGACTTTTCGCAATTCACTCAAAAATGGTGCCAGCCGGTTGCAAATGCTCTCCTGAAAGGTTTGGCACTCGAAACCGAAGGCTTTTTATCACAGGACAAGAAATCAGCCCTCAAAAACTTAACCGGCAGAAAATATTTTTTTGAAAAAATCCCTAATCCCTGGGGTCACAATTTCAGCAAAATTCTTACTTTTGGCAATTCACTCAAAAATGGTGCCAAAAGCTTGAAAATGCTCTCCTGAAAGGTTTGGCACTCGAAACAGAAGGCTTTTTATCACAGGACAAGAAATCAGCCCTCAAAAACTTAACCGGCAGAAAATATTTTTTTGAAAAAATTCCTAAGCCCCGGGGTCACAATTTCAGCAAAAATCTGACTTTTGGCAGTTCACTCAAAAATGGTGCCAAAAGCTTGAAAATGCTCTCCTGAAAGGTTTGGCACTCGAAACCGAAGGCTTTTTATCACAGGACAAGAAATCAGCTCTCAAAAACTTAACCGGCAGAAAATATTGTTTTGAAAAAATCCCTAAGCCCCGGGGTCACAATTTCAGCAAAAATCTGACTTTTGGCAGTTCACTCAAAAATGGTGCCAACTGGTTGCAAATGCTCCCCTGAAATGTTTGGCACTCAAAACAGAATGCTTTTTATCACAGGACAAGAAATCAGCCCTCAAAAACTTAAGCGGCAGAAATTTTTTTTTTGAAAAAATCCCTAAGCCCCGGGGTCACAATTTCAGCAAAAATCTGACTTTTGGCAATTCACTCAAAAATGGTGCCCAAAGCTTGAAAATGCTTTCCTGAAAGGTTTGGCACTCGAAACAGAAGGCTTTTTATCACAGGACAAGCAATCAGCCCTCAAAAACTTAACTGGCAGAAAATATTTTTTTGAAAAAATCCCTAAGCCCCGGGGTCACAATTTCAGCAAAAATCCGACTTTTGGCAATTCACTCAAAAATGGTGCCAACCGGTTGCAAATGCTCCCCTGAAAGGTTTGGCACTTGAAACAGAAGGCTTTTTATCACAGGACAAGCAATCAGCCCTCAAAAACTTAACCGGCAGAAAATATTTTTTTGAAAAAATCCCTAAGCCCCGGGGTCACAATTTCAGCAAAAATCTGACTTTTTGCAATTCACTCAAAAATGGTGCCAGCCGGTTGCAAATCCTCTCCTGAAATGTTTGGCACTCAAAACAGAAGGCTTTTTATCACAGGACAAGAAATCAGCCCTCAAAAACTTAACAGGCAGAAAATATTTTTTTGAAAAAATCCCTAACCCCCGGGGTCACAATTTCCGCAAAAATCTGACTTTTGGCAATTCACTCAAAAATGGTGCCAAAAGCTTGAAAATGCTCTCCTGAAAGGTTTGGCACTCGAAACCGAAGGCTTTTTATCACAGGACAAGAAATCAGCCCTCAACAACTTAACCGGCAGAAAATATTTTTTTGAAAAAATCCCTAAGCCCCGGGGTCACAATTTCAGCAAAAATCTGACTTTTGGCAGTTCACTCAAAAATGGTGCCAACTGGTTGCAAATGCTCCCCTGAAAGCTTTGGCGATGGAAACAGAAGGCTTTTTATCACAGGACAAGAAATCAGCCCTCAAAAACTTAACCGGCAGAAAATATTTTTTTGAAAAAATCCCTAAGCCCCGGGGTCACAATTTCCGCAAAAATCTGACTTTTGGCAATTCACTCAAAAAATGGTGCCCAAAGCTTGAAAATGCTCTCCTGAAAGGTTTGGCACACGAAACAAAAGGCTTTTTATCACAGGACTAGAAATCAGCCGTCAAAAACTTAACCGGCAGAAAATATTTTTTTGAAAAAATCCCTAAGCCCCGGGGTCACAATTTCAGCAAAAATCTGACTTTTGGCAGTTCACTCAAAAATGGTGCCAACCGGTTGCAAATGCTCCCCTGAAAGCTTTGGCGATGGAAACAGAAGGCTTTTTATCACAGGACAGGAAATCAGCCCTCAAAAACTTAACCGGCAGAAAATATTTTTTTGAAAAAATCCCTAAGCCCCGGGGTCACAATTTCAGCAAAAATCTGACTTTTGGCAATTCACTCAAAAATGATGCCCAAAGCTTGAAAATGCTCTCCTGAAAGGTTTGGCACTCGAAACAGAAGGCTTTTTATCACAGGACAAGAAATCAGCCCTCAAAAACTTAACCGGCAGAAAATATTTTTTTGAAAAAATCCCTAAGCCCCGGGGTCACAATTTCAGCAAAAATCCGACTTTTGGCAATTCACTCAAAAATGGTGCCAACCGGTTGCAAATGCTCCCCTGAAAGCTTTGGCGATGGAAACAGAAGGCTTTTTATCACAGGACAGGAAATCAGCCCTCAAAAACTTAACCGGCAGAAAATATTTTTTTGAAAAAATCCCTAAGCCCCGGGGTCACAATTTCAGCAAAAATCTGACTTTTGGCAATTCACTCAAAAGTGGTGCCAGCCGGTTGCAAATGCTCTCCTGAAATGTTTGGCACTCAAAACAGAAGGCTTTTTATCACAGGACAAGAAATCAGCCCTCAAAAACTTAACCGGCAGAAAATATTTTTTTGAAAAAATCCCTAAGCCCCGGGGTCACAATTTCAGCAAAATTCTGACTTTTGGCAATTCACTCAAAAATGGTGCCAAAAGCTTGAAAATGCTCTCCTGAAAGGTTTGGCACTCGAAACCGAAGGCTTTTTATCACAGGACAAGAAATCAGCCCTCAACAACTTAACCGGCAGAAAATATTTTTTTGAAAAAATCCCTAAGCCCCGGGGTCACAATTTCAGCAAAATTCTGACTTTTGGCAATTCACTCAAAAATGGTGCCAAAAGCTTGAAAATGCTCTCCTGAAAGGTTTGGCACTCGAAACCGAAGGCTTTTTATCACAGGACAAGAAATCAGCCCTCAACAACTTAACCGGCAGAAAATATTTTTTTGAAAAAATCCCTAAGCCCCGGGGTCACAATTTCAGCAAAAATCCGACTTTTGGCAATTCACTCAAAAATGGTGCCAACCGGTTGCAAATGCTCCCCTGAAAGGTTTGGCACTCGAAACAGAAGGCTTTTTATCACAGGACAAGAAATCAGCCCTCAACAACTTAACCGGCAGAAAATATTTTTTTGAAAAAATCCCTAAGCCCCGGGGTCACAATTTCAGCAAAAATCTGACTTTTGGCAGTTCACTCAAAAATGGTGCCAAACGGTTGCAAATGCTCCCCTGAAAGCTTTGGCGATGGAAACAGAAGGCTTTTTATCACAGGACAAGAAACCAGCCCTCAAAAACTTAACCGGCAGAAAATATTTTTTTGAAAAAATCCGTAAGCCCCGGGGTCACAATTTCAGCAAAAATCTGACTTTTGGCAATTCACTCAAAAATGGTGCCAACCGGTTGCAAATGCTCCCCTGAAAGGTTTGGCATTCGAAACAGAAGGCTTTTTATCACAGGACAAGAAATCAGCCCTCAAAAACTTAAGCGGCAGAAAATATTTTTTTGAAAAAATCCCTAAGCCCCGGGGTCACAATTTCAGCAAAAATCTGACTTTTGGCAGTTCACTCAAAAATGGTGCCAACCGGTTGCAAATGCTCCCCTGAAAGCTTTGGCGATGGAAACAGAAGGCTTTTTATCACAGGACAGGAAATCAGCCCTCAAAAACTTAACCGGCAGAAAATATTTTTTTGAAAAAATCCCTAAGCCCCGGGGTCACAATTTCAGCAAAAATCTGACTTTTGGCAATTCACTCAAAAATGATGCCCAAAGCTTGAAAATGATCTCCTGAAAGGTTTGGCACTCGAAACAGAAGGCTTTTTATCACAGGACAAGAAATCAGCCCTCAAAAACTTAACCGGCAGAAAATATTTTTTTGAAAAAATCCCTAAGCCCCGGGGTCACAATTTCAGCAAAAATCCGACTTTTGGCAATTCACTCAAAAATGGTGCCAACCGGTTGCAAATGCTCCCCTGAAAGGTTTGGCACTCGAAACAGAAGGCTTTTTATCACAGGACAAGCAATCAGCCCTCAAAAACTTAACCGGCAGAAAATATTTTTTTGAAAAGATGCCTAAGCCCCGGGGTCACAATTTCAGCAAAAATCCGACTTTTGGCAATTCACTCAAAAATGGTGCCAACCGGTTGCAAATGCTCCCCTGAAAGGTTTGGCACTCGAAACAGAAGGCTTTTTATCACAGGACAAGAAATCAGCCCTCAACAACTTAACCGGCAGAAAATATTTTTTTGAAAAAATCCCTAAGCCCCGGGGTCACAATTTCAGCAAAAATCCGACTTTTGGCAATTCACTCAAAAATGGTGCCAACCGGTTGCAAATGCTCCCCTGAAAGGTTTGGCACTCGAAACAGAAGGCTTTTTATCACAGGACAAGAAATCAGCCCTCAACAACTTAACCGGCAGAAAATATTTTTTTGAAAAAATCCCTAAGCCCCGGGGTCACAATTTCAGCAAAAATCTGACTTTTGGCAGTTCACTCAAAAATGGTGCCAACCGGTTGCAAATGCTCCCCTGAAAGCTTTGGCGATGGAAACAGAAGGCTTTTTATCACAGGACAAGAAATCAGCCCTCAAAAACTTAACCGGCAGAAAATATTTTTTTGAAAAAATCCGTAAGCCCCGGGGTCACAATTTCAGCAAAAATCTGACTTTTGGCAATTCACTCAAAAATGGTGCCAACCGGTTGCAAATGCTCCCCTGAAAGGTTTGGCATTCGAAACAGAAGGCTTTTTATCACAGGACAAGAAATCAGCCCTCAAAAACTTAAGCGGCAGAAAATATTTTTTTGAAAAAATCCCTAAGCCCCGGGGTCACAATTTCAGCAAAAATCTGACTTTTGGCAATTCACTCAAAAATGGTGCCCAAAGCTTGAAAATGCTCTCCTGAAAGGTTTGGCACTCGAAACAGAAGGCTTTTTATCACAGGACAGAAAATCAGCCCTCAACAACTTAACCGGCAGAAAATATTTTTTTGAAAAAATCCCTAAGCCCCGGGGTCACAATTTCAGCAAAAATCTGACTTTTGGCAGTTCACTCAAAAATGGTGCCAACCGGTTGCAAATGCTCCCCTGAAAGCTTTGGCGATGGAAACAGAAGGCTTTTTATCACAGGACAAGAAATCAGCCCTCAAAAACTTAACCGGCAGAAAATATTTTTTTGAAAAAATCCGTAAGCCCCGGGGTCACAATTTCAGCAAAAATCTGACTTTTGGCAATTCACTCAAAAATGGTGCCAACCGGTTGCAAATGCTCCCCTGAAAGGTTTGGCATTCGAAACAGAAGGCTTTTTATCACAGGACAAGAAATCAGCCCTCAAAAACTTAAGCGGCAGAAAATATTTTTTTGAAAAAATCCCTAAGCCCCGGGGTCACAATTTCAGCAAAAATCTGACTTTTTGCAATTCACTCAAAAATGGTGCCAGCCGGTTGCAAATGCTCTCCTGAAATGTTTGGCACTCAAAACAGAAGGCTTTTTATCACAGGACAAGAAATCAGCCCTCAAAAACTTAACCGGCAGAAAATATTTTTTTGAAAAAATCCCTAAGCCCCGGGGTCACAATTTCCGCAAAAATCTGACTTTTGGCAATTCACTCAAAAATGGTGCCCAAAGCTTGAAAATGCTCTCCTGAAAGGTTTTGCACTCGAAACAGAAGGCTTTTTATCAGAGGACTAGAAATCAGCCCTCAAAAACTTAACCGGCAGAAAATATTTTTTTGAAAAAATCCCTAAGCCCCGGGGTCACAATTTCAGCAAAAATCTGACTTTTGGCAGTTCACTCAAAAATGGTGCCAAAAGCTTGAAAATGCTCTCCTGAAAGGTTTGGCACTTGAAACAGAAGGCTTTTTATCACAGGACAAGAAATCAGCCCTCAACAACTTAACCGGCAGAAAATATTTTTTTGAAAAAATCCCTAAGCCCCGGGGTCACAATTTCAGCAAAAATCTGACTTTTGGCAGTTCACTCAAAAATGGTGCCAACTGGTTGCAAATGCTCCCCTGAAAGCTTTGGCGATGGAAACAGAAGGCTTTTTATCACAGGACAAGAAATCAGCCCTCAAAAACTTAACCGGCAGAAAATATTTTTTTGAAAAAATCCCTAAGCCCCGGGGTCACAATTTGAGCAAAAATACGACTTTTGGCAATTCACTCAAAAATGGTGCCAACCGGTTGCAAATGCTCCCCTGAAAGGTTTGGCACTCGAAACAGAAGGCTTTTTATCACAGGACAAGAAATCAGCCCTCAACAACTTAACCGGCAGAAAATATTTTTTTGAAAAAATCCCTAAGCCCCGGGGTCACAATTTCAGCAAAAATCCGACTTTTGGCAATTCACTCAAAAATGGTGCCAACCGGTTGCAAATGCTCCCCTGAAAGGTTTGGCACTCGAAACAGAAGGCTTTTTATCACAGGACAAGAAATCAGCCCTCAACAACTTAACCGGCAGAAAATATTTTTTTGAAAAAATCCCTAAGCCCCGGGGTCACAATTTCAGCAAAAATCTGACTTTTGGCAGTTCACTCAAAAATGGTGCCAACCGGTTGCAAATGCTCCCCTGAAAGCTTTGGCGATGGAAACAGAAGGCTTTTTATCACAGGACAAGAAATCAGCCCTCAAAAACCTAACCGGCAGAAAATATTTTTTTGAAAAAATCCGTAAGCCCCGGGGTCACAATTTGAACAAAAATCTGACTTTTGGCAATTCACTCAAAAATGGTGCCAACCGGTTGCAAATGCTCCCCTGAAAGGTTTGGCACTTGAAACAGAAGTCTTTTTATCACAGGACAAGAAATCAGCCCTCAACAACTTAAGCGGCAGAAAATATTTTTTTGAAAAAATCCCTAAGCCCCGGGGTCACAATTTCAGCAAAAATCTGACTTTTTGCAATTCACTCAAAAATGGTGCCAGCCAGTTGCAAATGCTCTCCTGAAATGTTTGGCACTCAAAACAGAAGGCTTTTTATCACAGGACAAGAAATCAGCCCTCAAAAACTTAACCGGCAGAAAATATTTTTTTGAAAAAATCCCTAAGCCCCGGGGTCACAATTTCAGCAAAAATCTGACTTTTGGCAATTCACTCAAAAATGGTGCCAAAAGCTTGAAAATGCTCTCCTGAAAGGTTTGGCACTCGAAACCGAAGGCTTTTTATCACAGGACAAGAAATCAGCCCTCAAAAACTTAAGCGGCAGAAAATATTTTTTTGAAAAAATCCCTAAGCCCCGGGGTCACAATTTCAGCAAAAATCTGACTTTTGGCAGTTCACTCAAAAATGGTGCCAACCGGTTGCAAATGCTCCCCTGAAAGCTTTGGCGATGGAAACAGAAGGCTTTTTATCACAGGACAGGAAATCAGCCCTCAAAAACTTAACCGGCAGAAAATATTTTTTTGAAAAAATCCCTAAGCCCCGGGGTCACAATTTCAGCAAAAATCTGACTTTTGGCAATTCACTCAAAAATGATGCCCAAAGCTTGAAAATGATCTCCTGAAAGGTTTGGCACTCGAAACAGAAGGCTTTTTATCACAGGACAAGAAATCAGCCCTCAAAAACTTAACCGGCAGAAAATATTTTTTTGAAAAAATCCCTAAGCCCCGGGGTCACAATTTCAGCAAAAATCCGACTTTTGGCAATTCACTCAAAAATGGTGCCAACCGGTTGCAAATGCTCCCCTGAAAGGTTTGGCACTCGAAACAGAAGGCTTTTTATCACAGGACAAGCAATCAGCCCTCAAAAACTTAACCGGCAGAAAATATTTTTTTGAAAAGATGCCTAAGCCCCGGGGTCACAATTTCAGCAAAAATCCGACTTTTGGCAATTCACTCAAAAATGGTGCCAACCGGTTGCAAATGCTCCCCTGAAAGGTTTGGCACTCGAAACAGAAGGCTTTTTATCACAGGACAAGAAATCAGCCCTCAACAACTTAACCGGCAGAAAATATTTTTTTGAAAAAATCCCTAAGCCCCGGGGTCACAATTTCAGCAAAAATCCGACTTTTGGCAATTCACTCAAAAATGGTGCCAACCGGTTGCAAATGCTCCCCTGAAAGGTTTGGCACTCGAAACAGAAGGCTTTTTATCACAGGACAAGAAATCAGCCCTCAACAACTTAACCGGCAGAAAATATTTTTTTGAAAAAATCCCTAAGCCCCGGGGTCACAATTTCAGCAAAAATCTGACTTTTGGCAGTTCACTCAAAAATGGTGCCAACCGGTTGCAAATGCTCCCCTGAAAGCTTTGGCGATGGAAACAGAAGGCTTTTTATCACAGGACAAGAAATCAGCCCTCAAAAACTTAACCGGCAGAAAATATTTTTTTGAAAAAATCCGTAAGCCCCGGGGTCACAATTTCAGCAAAAATCTGACTTTTGGCAATTCACTCAAAAATGGTGCCAACCGGTTGCAAATGCTCCCCTGAAAGGTTTGGCATTCGAAACAGAAGGCTTTTTATCACAGGACAAGAAATCAGCCCTCAAAAACTTAAGCGGCAGAAAATATTTTTTTGAAAAAATCCCTAAGCCCCGGGGTCACAATTTCAGCAAAAATCTGACTTTTTGCAATTCACTCAAAAATGGTGCCAGCCGGTTGCAAATGCTCTCCTGAAATGTTTGGCACTCAAAACAGAAGGCTTTTTATCACAGGACAAGAAATCAGCCCTCAAAAACTTAACCGGCAGAAAATATTTTTTTGAAAAAATCCCTAAGCCCCGGGGTCACAATTTCCGCAAAAATCTGACTTTTGGCAATTCACTCAAAAATGGTGCCCAAAGCTTGAAAATGCTCTCCTGAAAGGTTTTGCACTCGAAACAGAAGGCTTTTTATCAGAGGACTAGAAATCAGCCCTCAAAAACTTAACCGGCAGAAAATATTTTTTTGAAAAAATCCCTAAGCCCCGGGGTCACAATTTCAGCAAAAATCTGACTTTTGGCAGTTCACTCAAAAATGGTGCCAAAAGCTTGAAAATGCTCTCCTGAAAGGTTTGGCACTTGAAACAGAAGGCTTTTTATCACAGGACAAGAAATCAGCCCTCAACAACTTAACCGGCAGAAAATATTTTTTTGAAAAAATCCCTAAGCCCCGGGGTCACAATTTCAGCAAAAATCTGACTTTTGGCAGTTCACTCAAAAATGGTGCCAACTGGTTGCAAATGCTCCCCTGAAAGCTTTGGCGATGGAAACAGAAGGCTTTTTATCACAGGACAAGAAATCAGCCCTCAAAAACTTAACCGGCAGAAAATATTTTTTTGAAAAAATCCCTAAGCCCCGGGGTCACAATTTGAGCAAAAATACGACTTTTGGCAATTCACTCAAAAATGGTGCCAACCGGTTGCAAATGCTCCCCTGAAAGGTTTGGCACTCGAAACAGAAGGCTTTTTATCACAGGACAAGAAATCAGCCCTCAACAACTTAACCGGCAGAAAATATTTTTTTGAAAAAATCCCTAAGCCCCGGGGTCACAATTTCAGCAAAAATCCGACTTTTGGCAATTCACTCAAAAATGGTGCCAACCGGTTGCAAATGCTCCCCTGAAAGGTTTGGCACTCGAAACAGAAGGCTTTTTATCACAGGACAAGAAATCAGCCCTCAACAACTTAACCGGCAGAAAATATTTTTTTGAAAAAATCCCTAAGCCCCGGGGTCACAATTTCAGCAAAAATCTGACTTTTGGCAGTTCACTCAAAAATGGTGCCAACCGGTTGCAAATGCTCCCCTGAAAGCTTTGGCGATGGAAACAGAAGGCTTTTTATCACAGGACAAGAAATCAGCCCTCAAAAACCTAACCGGCAGAAAATATTTTTTTGAAAAAATCCGTAAGCCCCGGGGTCACAATTTGAACAAAAATCTGACTTTTGGCAATTCACTCAAAAATGGTGCCAACCGGTTGCAAATGCTCCCCTGAAAGGTTTGGCACTTGAAACAGAAGTCTTTTTATCACAGGACAAGAAATCAGCCCTCAACAACTTAAGCGGCAGAAAATATTTTTTTGAAAAAATCCCTAAGCCCCGGGGTCACAATTTCAGCAAAAATCTGACTTTTTGCAATTCACTCAAAAATGGTGCCAGCCAGTTGCAAATGCTCTCCTGAAATGTTTGGCACTCAAAACAGAAGGCTTTTTATCACAGGACAAGAAATCAGCCCTCAAAAACTTAACCGGCAGAAAATATTTTTTTGAAAAAATCCCTAAGCCCCGGGGTCACAATTTCAGCAAAAATCTGACTTTTGGCAATTCACTCAAAAATGGTGCCAAAAGCTTGAAAATGCTCTCCTGAAAGGTTTGGCACTCGAAACCGAAGGCTTTTTATCACAAGACAAGAAATCAGCCCTCAACAACTTAACCGGCAGAAAATATTTTTTTGAAAAAATCCCTAAGCCCCGGGGTCACAATTTCAGCAAAAATCTGACTTTTGGCAGTTCACTCAAAAATGGTACCAACAGGTTGCAAATGCTCCCCTGAAAGCTTTGGCGATGGAAACAGAAGGCTTTTTATCACAGGACAAGAAATCAGCCCTCAAAAACTTAAATGGCAGAAAATATTTTTTTGAAAAAATCCCTAAGCCCCGGGGTCACAATTTCAGCAAAAATCCGACTTTTGGCAATTCACTCAAAAATGGTGCCAACCGGTTGCAAATGCTCCCCTGAAAGGTTTGGCACTCGAAACAGAAGGCTTTTTATCACAGGACAAGAAATCAGCCCTCAAAAACTTAACCGGCAGAAAATATTTTTTTGAAATAATCCCTAAGCCCCGGGGTCACAATTTCAGCAAAAATCTGACTTTTCACAATTCACTCAAAAATGGTGCCAGCCGGTTGCAAATGCTCTCCTGAAATGTTTGGCACTCAAAACAGAATGCTTTTTATCACAGGAGAAGAAATCAGCCCTCAAAAACTTAACCGGCAGAAAATATTTTTTTGAAAAAATCCCTAAGCCCCGGGGTCACAATTTCAGCGAAAATCTGACTTTTGGCAATTCACTCAAAAATGATGCCCAAAGCTTGAAAATGCTCTCCTGAATAGTTTGGCACTCGAAACAGAAGGCTTTTTATCACAGGACAAGAAATCAGCCCTCAAAAACTTAACCGGCAGAAAATATTTTTTTGAAAAAATCCCTAAGCCCCGGGGTCACAATTTCAGCAAAAATACGAATTTTGGCAATTCACTCAAAAATGGTGCCAACCGGTTGCAAATGCTCTCCTGAAAGGTTTGGCACTCGAAACCGAAGGCTTTTTATCACAAGACAAGAAATCAGCCCTCAACAACTTAACCGGCAGAAAATATTTTTTTGAAAAAATCCCTAAGCCCCAGGGTCACAATTTCAGCAAAAATCTGACTTTTGGCAGTTCACTCAAAAATGGTACCAACAGGTTGCAAATGCTCCCCTGAAAGCTTTGGCGATGGAAACAGAAGGCTTTTTATCACAGGACAAGAAGTCAGCCCTCAAAAACTTAAACGGCAGAAAATATTTTTTTGAAAAAATCCCTAAGCCCCGGGGTCACAATTTCAGCAAAAATCCGACTTTTGGCAATTCACTCAAAAATGGTGCCAACCGGTTGCAAATGCTCCCCTGAAAGGTTTGGCACTCGAAACAGAAGGCTTTTTATCACAGGACAAGAAATCAGCCCTCAAAAACTTAACTGGCAGAAAATATTTTTTTGAAATAATCCCTAAGCCCCGGGGTCACAATTTCAGCAAAAATCTGACTTTTCGCAATTCACTCAAAAATGGTGCCAGCCGGTTGCAAATGCTCTCCTGAAATGTTTGGCACTCAAAACAGAATGCTTTTTATCACAGGAGAAGAGATCAGCCCTCCAAAACCTAACCGGCAGAAAATATTTTTTTGAAAAAATCCCTAAGCCCCGGGGTCACAATTTGAGCAAAAATACGACTTTTGGCAATTCACTCAAAAATGGTGCCAACCGGTTGCAAATGCTCCCCTGAAAGGTTTGGCACTTGAAACAGAAGGCTTTTTATCACAGGACAAGCAATTAGCCCTCAAAAACTTAACCGGCAGAAAATATTTTTTTGAAAAAATCCCTAAGCCCCGGGGTCACAATTTCAGCAAAAATCTGACTTTTTGCAATTCACTCAAAAATGGTGCCAGCCGGTTGCAAATGCTCTCCTGAATTGTTTGGCAGTCAAAACAGAAGGCTTTTTATCACAGGACAAGAAATCAGCCCTCAAAAACTTAACCGGCAGAAAATATTTTTTTGAAAAAATCCCTAAGCCCCGGGGTCACAATTTCCGCAAAAATCTGACTTTTGGCAATTCACTCAAAAAATGGTGCCCAAAGCTTGAAAATGCTCTCCTGAAGGTTTTGGCACTCGAAACAGAAGGCTCTTTATCACAGGACAAGAAATCAGCCCTCAAAAACTTAACTGGCAGAAAATATTTTTTTGAAATAATCCCTAAGCCCCGGGGTCACAATTTCAGCAAAAATCTGACTTTTCGCAATTCACTCAAAAATGGTGCCAACCGGTTGCAAATGCTCCCCTGAAAGGTTTGGCACTTGAAACAGAAGGCTTTTTATCACAGGACAAGCAATCAGCCCTCAAAAACTTAACCGTCAGAAAATATTTTTTTGAAAAAATCCCTAAGCCCCGGGGTCACAATTTCAGCAAAAATCTGACTTTTGGCAATTCACTCAAAAATGGTGCCAGCCGGTTGCAAATGCTCTCCTGAAATGTTTGGCACTCAAAATAGTAGGCTTTTTATCACAGGACAAGAAATCAGCCCTCAAAAACTTAACCGGCAGAAAATATTTTTTTGAAAAAATCCCTAAGCCCCGGGGTCACAATTTCCGCAAAAATCTGACTTTTGGCAATTCACTCAAAAAATGGTGCCCAAAGCTTGAAAATGCTCTACTGAAAGGTTTGGCACTCGAAAAAGAAGGCTTTTTATCAGAGGACTAGAAATCAGCCCTCAAAAACTTAACCGGCAGAAAATATTTTTTTGAAAAAATCCCTAAGCCCCGGGGTCACAATTTCAGCAAAATTCTGACTTTTGGCAATTCACTAAAAAATGGTGCCAAAAGCTTGAAAATGCTCTCCTGAAAGGTTTGGCACTCGAAACCGAAGGCTTTTTATCACAGGACAAGAAATCAGCCCTCAACAACTTAACCGGCAGAAAATATTTTTTTGAAAAAATCCCTAAGCCCCGGGGTCACAATTTCAGCAAAAATCTGACTTTTGGCAATTCACTCAAAAATGGTGCCAAAAGCTTGAAAATGTTCTCCTGAAAGGTTTGGCACTCGAAACAGAAGTCTTTTTATCACAGGACAAGAAATCAGCCCTCAACAACTTAACCGGCAGAAAATATTTTTTTGAAAAAAATCCCTAAGGCCCGGGGTCACAATTTCAGCAAAAATCTGACTTTTGGCAATTCACTCAAAAATGGTGCCAAAAGCTTGAAAATGCTCTCTTGAAAGGTTTGGCACTCGAAACAGAAGGCTTTTTATCACAGGACAAGAAATCAGCCCTCAACAACTTAACCGGCAGAAAATATTTTTTTGAAAAAATCCCTAAGCCCCGGGGTCACAATTTCAGCAAAAATCTGACTTTTGGCAGTTCACTCAAAAATGGTACCAACAGGTTGCAAATGCTCCCCTGAAAGCTTTGGCGATGGAAACAGAAGGCTTTTTATCACAGGACAAGAAATCAGCCCTCAAAAACTTAAACGGCAGAAAATATTTTTTTGAAAAAATCCGTAAGCCCCGGGGTCACAATTTCAGCAAAAATCCGACTTTTGGCAATTCACTCAAAAATGGTTCCAACCGGTTGCAAATGCTCCCCTGAAAGGTTTGGCACTCGAAACAGAAGGCTTTTTATCACAGGACAAGAAATCAGCCCTCAAAAACTTAACCGGCAGAAAATATTTTTTTGAAAAAATCCCTAAGCCCCGGGGTCACAATTTCAGCAAAAATCTGACTTTTCGCAATTCACTCAAAAATGGTGCCAGCGGGTTGCAAATGCTCTCCTGAAATGTTTGGCACTCAAAACAGAAGGCTTTTTATCACAGGACAAGAAATCAGCCCTCAAAAACTTAACCGGCAGAAAATATTTTTTTGAAAAAATCCCTAAGGCCCGGGGTCACAATTTCAGCAAAAATCTGACTTTTGGCAATTCACTCAAAAATGGTGCCAAAAGCTTGAAAATGCTCTCTTGAAAGGTTTGGCACTCGAAACAGAAGGCTTTTTATCACAGGACAAGAAATCAGCCCTCAACAACTTAACCGGCAGAAAATATTTTTTTGAAAAAATCCCTAAGCCCCGGGGTCACAATTTCAGCAAAAATCTGACTTTTGGCAGTTCACTCAAAAATGGTACCAACAGGTTGCAAATGCTCCCCTGAAAGCTTTGGCGATGGAAACAGAAGGCTTTTTATCACAGGACAAGAAATCAGCCCTCAAAAACTTAAACGGCAGAAAATATTTTTTTGAAAAAATCCGTAAGCCCCGGGGTCACAATTTCAGCAAAAATCCGACTTTTGGCAATTCACTCAAAAATGGTTCCAACCGGTTGCAAATGCTCCCCTGAAAGGTTTGGCACTCGAAACAGAAGGCTTTTTATCACAGGACAAGAAATCAGCCCTCAAAAACTTAACCGGCAGAAAATATTTTTTTGAAAAAATCCCTAAGCCCCGGGGTCACAATTTCAGCAAAAATCTGACTTTTCGCAATTCACTCAAAAATGGTGCCAGCCGGTTGCAAATGCTCTCCTGAAATGTTTGGCACTCAAAACAGAATGCTTTTAATCACAGGAGAAGAAATCAGCCCTCAAAAACTTAACCTGCAGAAAATATTTTTTTGAAAAAATCCCTAAGCCCCGGGGTCACAATTTCAGCGAAAATCTGACTTTTGGCAATTCACTCAAAAATGATGCCCAAAGCTTGAAAATGCTCTCCTGAAAGGTTTGGCACTCGAAACAGAAGGCTTTTTATCACAGGACAAGAAATCAGCCCTCAAAAACTTAACCGGCAGAAAATATTTTTTTGAAAAAATCCCTAAGCCCCGGGGTCACAATTTCAGCAAAAATCTGACTTTTTGCAATTCACTCAAAAATGGTGCCAGCCGGTTGCAAATGCTCTCCTGAAATGTTTGGCACTCAAAACAGAATGCTTTTTATCACAGGAGAAGAAATCAGCCCTCAAAAACTTAACCGGCAGAAAATATTTTTTTGAAAAAATCCCTAAGCCCCGGGGTCACAATTTCAGCAAAAATCCGACTTTTGGCAATTCACTCAAAAATGGTTCCAACCGGTTGCAAATGCTCCCCTGAAAGGTTTGGCACTCGAAACAGAAGGCTTTTTATCACAGGACAAGAAATCAGCCCTCAACAACTTAACCGGCAGAAAATATTTTTTTGAAAAAATCCCTAAGCCCCGGGGTCACAATTTCAGCAAAAATCCGACTTTTGGCAATTCACTCAAAAATGGTGCCAACCGGTTGCAAATGCTCCCCTGAAAGGTTTGGCACTTGAAACAGAAGGCTTTTTATCACAGGACAAGAAATCAGCCCTCAAAAACTTAACCGGCAGAAAATATTTTTTTGAAAAAATCCCTAAGCCCCGGGGTCACAATTTCCGCAAAAATCTGACTTTTGGCAATTCACTCAAAAAATGGTGCCCAAAGCTTTAAAAATGCTCTCCTGAAAGGTTTGGCACTCGAAACAGAAGGCTTTTTATCAGAGGACTAGAAATCAGCCCTCAAAAACGTAACCGGCAGAAAATATTTTTTTGAAAAAATCCCTAAGCCCCGGGGTCACAATTTCAGCAAAATTCTGACTTTTGGCAATTCACTCAAAAATGGTGCCAGCTGGTTGCAAATGCTCTCCTCAAATGTTTGGCACTCAAAACAGAATGCTTTTTATCACAGGAGAAGAAATCAGCCCTCAAAAACTTAACCGGCAGAAAATATTTTTTTGAAAAAATCCCTAAGCCCCGGGGTCACAATTTCAGCAAAAATCCGACTTTTGGCAATTCACTCAAAAATGGTGCCAACCGGTTGCAAATGCTCCCCTGAAAGGTTTGGCACTTGAAACAGAAGGCTTTTTATCACAGGACAAGAAATCAGCCCTCAAAAACTTAACCGGCAGAAAATATTTTTTTGAAAAAATCCCTAAGCCCCGGGGTCACAATTTCCGCAAAAATCTGACTTTTGGCAATTCACTCAAAAAATGGTGCCCAAAGCTTTAAAAATGCTCTCCTGAAAGGTTTGGCACTCGAAACAGAAGGCTTTTTATCAGAGGACTAGAAATCAGCCCTCAAAAACGTAACCGGCAGAAAATATTTTTTTGAAAAAATCCCTAAGCCCCGGGGTCACAATTTCAGCAAAATTCTGACTTTTGGCAATTCACTCAAAAATGGTGCCAGCTGGTTGCAAATGCTCTCCTCAAATGTTTGGCACTCAAAACAGAATGCTTTTTATCACAGGACAAGAAATCAGCCCTCAACAACTTAACCGGCAGAAAATATTTTTTTGAAAAAATCCCTAAGCCCCGGGGTCACAATTTCAGCAAAAATCTGACTTTTGGCAGTTCACTCAAAAATGGTGCCAACTGGTTGCAAATGCTCCCCTGAAAGCTTTGGCGATGGAAACAGAAGGCTTTTTATCACAGGACAAGAAATCAGCCCTCAGAAACTTAACCGGCAGAAAATATTTTTTTGAAAAAATCCCTAAGCCCCGGGGTCACAATTTCAGCAAAAATCTGACTTTTGGCAGTTCACTCAAAAATGGTACCAACAGGTTGCAAATGCTCCCCTGAAAGCTTTGGCGATGGAAACAGAAGGCTTTTTATCACAGGACAAGAAATCAGCCCTCAAAAACTTAAACGGCAGAAAATATTTTTTTGAAAAAATCCCTAAGCCCCGGGGTCACAATTTCAGCAAAAATCCGACTTTTGGCAATTCACACAAAAATGGTTCCAACCGGTTGCAAATGCTCCCCTGAAAGGTTTGGCCCTCGAAACAGAAGGCTTTTTATCACAGGACAAGAAATCAGCCCTCAAAAACTTAACCGGCAGAAAATATTTTTTTGAAAAAATCCCTAAGCCCCGGGGTCACAATTTCAGCAAAAATCTGACTTTTCGCAATTCACTCAAAAATGGTGCCAGCCGGTTGCAAATGCTCTCCTGAAATGTTTGGCACTCAAAACAGAATGCTTTTTATCACAGGACAAGAAATCAGCCCTCAAAAACTTAACCGGCAGAAAATATTTTTTTGAAAAAATCCCTCAGCCCCGGGGTCACAATTTCAGCGAAAATCTGACTTTTGGCAATTCACTCAAAAATGATGCCCAAAGCTTGAAAATGCTCTCCTGAAATGTTTGGCACTCGAAACAGAAGGCTTTTTATCACAGGACAAGAAATCAGCCCTCAAAAACTTAACCGGCAGAAAATATTTTTTTGAAAAAATCCCTAAGCCCCGGGGTCACAATTTCAGCAAAAATCTGACTTTTTGCAATTCACTCAAAAATGGTGCCAGCCGGTTGCAAATGCTCTCCTGAAATGTTTGGCACTCAAAACAGAATGCTTTTTATCACAGGAGAAGAAATCAGCCCTCAAAAACTTAACCGGCAGAAAATATTTTTTTGAAAAAATCCCTAAGCCCCGGGGTCACAATTTCAGCAAAAATCCGACTTTTGGCAATTCACTCAAAAATGGTGCCAACCGGTTGCAAATGCTCCCCTGAAAGGTTTGGCACTTGAAACAGAAGGCTTTTTATCACAGGACAAGAAATCAGCCCTCAAAAACTTAACCGGCAGAAAATATTTTTTTGAAAAAATCCCTAAGCCCCGGGGTCACAATTTCAGCAAAAATCTGACTTTTTGCAATTCACTCAAAAATGGTGCCAGCCGGTTGCAAATGCTCTCCTGAAATGTTTGGCACTCAAAACAGAAGGCTTTTTATCACAGGACAAGAAATCAGCCCTCAAAAACTTAACCGGCAGAAAATATTTTTTTGAAAAAATCCCTAAGCCCCGGGGTCACAATTTCCGCAAAAATCTGACTTTTGGCAATTCACTCAAAAAATGGTGCCCAAAGCTTTAAAAATGCTCTCCTGAAAGGTTTGGCACTCGAAACAGAAGGCTTTTTATCAGAGGACTAGAAATCAGCCCTCAAAAACTTAACCGGCAGAAAATATTTTTTTGAAAAAATCCCTAAGCCCCGGGGTCACAATTTCAGCAAAATTCTGACTTTTGGCAATTCACTCAAAAATGGTGCCAAAAGCTTGAAAATGCTCTCCTGAAAGGTTTGGCAATCGAAACCGAAGGCTTTTTATCACAGGACAAGAAATCAGCCCTCAACAACTTAACCGGCAGAAAATATTTTTTTGAAAAAATCCCTAAGCCCCGGGGTCACAATTTCAGCAAAAATCTGACTTTTGGCAGTTCACTCAAAAATGGTGCCAACTGGTTGCAAATGCTCCCCTGAAAGCTTTGGCGATGGAAACAGAAGGCTTTTTATCACAGGACAAGAAATCAGCCCACAAAAACTTAACCGGCAGAAAATATTTTTTTGAAAAAATCCCTAAGCCCCGGGGTCACAATTTCAGCAAAAATCCGACTTTTGGCAATTCATTCAAAAATGGTGCCAACCGGTTGCAAATGCTCCCCTGAAAGGTTTGGCACTCGAAACAGAAGGCTTTTTATCACAGGACAAGAAATCAGCCCTCAAAAACTTAACCGGCAGAAAATATTTTTTTGAAAAAATCCCTAAGCCCCGGGGTCACAATTTCAGCAAAAATCCGACTTTTGGCAATTCACTCAAAAATGGTGCCAACCGGTTGAAAATGCTCCCCTGAAAGCTTTGGCGATGGAAACAGAAGGCTTTTTATCACAGGACAAGAAATCAGCCCTCAAAAACTTAACCGGCAGAAAATATTTTTTTGAAAAAATCCCTAAGCCCCGGGGTCACAATTTCAGCAAAATTCTGACTTTTGGCAATTCACTCAAAAATGGTGCCAAAAGCTTGAAAATGCTCTCCTGAAAGGTTTGGCAATCGAAACCGAAGGCTTTTTATCACAGGACAAGAAATCAGCCCTCAACAACTTAACCGGCAGAAAATATTTTTTTGAAAAAATCCCTAAGCCCCGGGGTCACAATTTCAGCAAAAATCTGACTTTTGGCAGTTCACTCAAAAATGGTGCCAAATGGTTGCATATGCTCCCCTGAAAGCTTTGGCGATGGAAACAGAAGGCTTTTTATCACAGGACAAGAAATCAGCCCACAAAAACTTAACCGGCAGAAAATATTTTTTTGAAAAAATCCCTAAGCCCCGGGGTCACAATTTCAGCAAAAATCCGACTTTTGGCAATTCACTCAAAAATGGTGCCAACCGGTTGCAAATGCTCCCCTGAAAGGTTTGGCACTCGAAACAGAAGGCTTTTTATCACAGGACAAGAAATCAGCCCTCAAAAACTTAACCGGCAGAAAATATTTTTTTGAAAAAATCCCTAAGCCCCGGGGTCACAATTTCAGCAAAAATCCGACTTTTGGCAATTCACTCAAAAATGGTGCCAACCGGTTGAAAATGCTCCCCTGAAAGCTTTGGCGATGGAAACAGAAGGCTTTTTATCACAGGACAAGAAATCAGCCCTCAAAAACTTAACCGGCAGAAAATATTTTTTTGAAAAAATCCCTAAGCCCCGGGGTCACAATTTCCGCAAAAATCCGACTTTTGACAATTCACTCAAAAATGGTGCCAGCCGGTTGCAAATGCTCTCCTGAAATGTTTGGCACTCAAAACAGAATGCTTTTTATCACAGGAGAAGAAATCAGCCCTCAAAAACTTAACCGGCAGAAAATATTTTTTTCAAAAAATCCGTAAGCCCCGGGGTCACAATTTCAGCAAAAATCTGACTTTTGGCAATTCACTCAAAAATGGTGCCAACCGGTTGCAAATGCTCCCCTGAAAGGTTTGGCACTCGAAACAGAAGGCTTTTTATCACAGGACAAGAAATCAGCCCTCAAAAACTTAACCGGCAGAAAATATTTTTTTGAAAAAATCCCTAAGCCCCGGGGTCACAATTTCAGCAAAAATCCGACTTTTGGCAATTCACTCAAAAATGGTGCCAACCGGTTGAAAATGCTCCCCTGAAAGCTTTGGCGATGGAAACAGAAGGCTTTTTATCACAGGACAAGAAATCAGCCCTCAAAAACTTAACCGGCAGAAAATATTTTTTTGAAAAAATCCCTAAGCCCCGGGGTCACAATTTCAGCAAAAATCCGACTTTTGACAATTCACTCAAAAATGGTGCCAGCCGGTTGCAAATGCTCTCCTGAAATGTTTGGCACTCAAAACAGAATGCTTTTTATCACAGGAGAAGAAATCAGCCCTCAAAAACTTAACCGGCAGAAAATATTTTTTTCAAAAAATCCGTAAGCCCCGGGGTCACAATTTCAGCAAAAATCTGACTTTTGGCAATTCACTCAAAAATGGTGCCAACCGGTTGCAAACGCTCCCCTGAAAGCTTTGGCAATGGAAACAGAAGGCTTTTTATCACAGGACAAGAAATCAGCGCTCAAAAACTTAAGCGGCAGAAAATATTTTTTTGAAAAAATCCATAAGCCCCGGGGTCACAATTTCAGCAAAAATCTGACATTTGGCAATTAACTCAAAAATGGTGCCCAAAGCTTGAAAATGCTCTCCTGAAAGCTTTGGCAATGGAAACAGAAGGCTTTTTATCACAGGACAAGAAATCAGCCCTCAAAAACTTAACCGGCAGAAAATATTTTTTTGAAAAAATCCGTAAGCCCCGGGGTCACAATTTCAGCAAAAATCTGACTTTTGGCAATTCACTCAAAAATGGTGCCAACCGGTTGCAAATCCTCCCTGAAAGCTTTGGCGATGGAAAGAGAAGGCTTTTTATCACAGGACAAGAAATCAGCCCTCAAAAACAACCGGCAGAAAATATTTTTTTGAAAAAATCCCTAAGCCCCGGGGTCACAATTTCAGCAAAAATCCGACTTTTGGCAATTCACTCAAAAATGGTGCCAACCGGTTGCAAATGCTCCCCTGAAAGGTTTGGCCCTCGAAACAGAAGGCTTTTTATCACAGGACAAGAAATCAGCCCTCAAAAACTTAACCGGCAGAAAATATTTTTTTGAAAAAATCCCTAAGCCCCGGGGTCACAATTTCAGCAAAAATCTGACTTTTCGCAATTCACTCAAAAATGGTGCCAGCCGGTTGCAAATGCTCTCCTGAAATGTTTGGCACTCAAAACAGAATGCTTTTTATCACAGGACAAGAAATCAGCCCTCAAAAACTTAACCGGCAGAAAATATTTTTTTGAAAAAATCCCTAAGCCCCGGGGTCACAATTTCAGCGAAAATCTGACTTTTGGCAATTCACTCAAAAATGGTGCCAACCGGTTGCAAACGCTCCCCTGAAAGCTTTGGTAATGGAAATAGAAGGCTTTTTATCACAGGACAAGAAATCAGCCCTCAAAAACCTAAGCGGCAGAAAATATTTTTTTGAAAAAATCCCTAAGCCCCGGGGTCACAATTTCAGCAAAAATCTGACATTTGGCAATTAACTCAAAAATGGTGCCCAAAGCTTGAAAATGCTCTCCTGAAAGCTTTGGCAATGGAAACAGAAGGCTTTTTATCACAGGACAAGAAATCAGCCCTCAAAAACTTAAGCGGCAGAAAATATTTTTTTGAAAAAATCCCTAAGCCCCGGGGTCACAATTTCAGCAAAAATCTGACTTTTGGCAGTTCACTCAAAAATGGTGCCAGCCGGTTGCAAATGCTCCCCTGAAAGCTTTGGCGATGGAAACAGAAGGCTTTTTATCACAGGACAAGAAATCAGCCCTCAAAAACTTAACCGGCAGAAAATATTTTTTTGAAAAAATCCGTAAGCCCCGGGGTCACAATTTCAGCAAAAATCTGACTTTTGTCAATTCACTCAAAAATGGTGCCAACCGGTTGCAAATCCTCCCTGAAAGCTTTGGCGATGGAAAGAGAAGGCTTTTTATCACAGGACAAGAAATCAGCCCTCAAAAACAACCGGCAGAAAATATTTTTTTGAAAAAATCCCTAAGCCCCGGGGTCATAATTTAAGCAAAAATCTGACTTTTGGCAATTCACTCAAAAATGGTGCCAACCGGTTGCAAATGCTCCCCTGAAAGGTTTGGCCCTCGAAACAGAAGGCTTTTTATCACAGGACAAGAAATCAGCCCTCAAAAACTTAACCGGCAGAAAATATTTTTTTGAAAAAATCCCTAAGCCCCGGGGTCACAATTTCAGCAAAAATCTGACTTTTCGCAATTCACTCAAAAATGGTGCCAGCCGGTTGCAAATGCTCTCCTGAAATGTTTGGCACTCAAAACAGAAGGCTTTTTATCACAGGACAAGAAATCAGCCCTCTAAAACTTAACCGGCAGAAAATATTTTTTTGAAAAAATCCCTAAGCCCCGGGGTCACAATTTCAGCGAAAATCTGACTTTTGGCAATTCACTCAAAAATGATGCCCAAAGCTTGAAAATGCTCTCCTGAAAGGTTTGGCACTCGAAACAGAAGGCTTTTTATCACAGGACAAGAAATCAGCCCTCAAAAACTTAACCGGCAGAAAATATTTTTTTGAAAAAACCCCTAAGCCCCGGGGTCACAATTTCAGCAAAAATCCGACTTTTGGCAATTCACTCAAAAATGGTGCCAACCGGTTGCAAATGCTCCCCTGAAAGGTTTGGCCCTCGAAACAGAAGGCTTTTTATCACAGGACAAGAAATCAGCCCTCAAAAACTTAACCGGCAGAAAATATTTTTTTGAAAAAATCCCTAAGCCCCGGGGTCACAATTTCAGCAAAAATCTGACTTTTCGCAATTCACTCAAAAATGGTGCCAGCCGGTTGCAAATGCTCTCCTGAAATGTTTGGCACTCAAAACAGAAGGCTTTTTATCACAGGACAAGAAATCAGCCCTCTAAAACTTAACCGGCAGAAAATATTTTTTTGAAAAAATCCCTAAGCCCCGGGGTCACAATTTCAGCGAAAATCTGACTTTTGGCAATTCACTCAAAAATGATGCCCAAAGCTTGAAAATGCTCTCCTGAAAGGTTTGGCACTCGAAACAGAAGGCTTTTTATCACAGGACAAGAAATCAGCCCTCAAAAACTTAACCGGCAGAAAATATTTTTTTGAAAAAATCCCTAAGCCCCGGGGTCACAATTTCAGCAAAAATCTGACTTTTGGCAATTCACTCAAAAATGGTGCCAACCGGTTGCAAATGCTCTCCTGAAATGTTTGGCACTCAAAACAGAATGCTTTTTATCACAGGAGAAGAAATCAGCCCTCAAAAACTTAACCGGCAGAAAATATTTTTTTGAAAAAATCCCTAAGCCCCGGGGTCACAATTTCAGCAAAAATCCGACTTTTGGCAATTCACTCAAAAATGGTGCCAACCGGTTGCAAATGCTCCCCTGAATGGTTTGGCACTCGAAACAGAAGGCTTTTTATCACAGGACAAGAAATCAGCCCTCAACAACTTAACCGGCAGAAAATATTTTTTGAAAAAATCCCTAAGCCCCGGGGTCACAATTTCAGCAAAAATCTGACTTTTTGCAATTCACTCAAAAATGGTGCCAGCCGGTTGCAAATGCTCTCCTGAAATGTTTGGCACTCAAAACAGAAGGCTTTTTATCACAGGACAAGAAATCAGCCCTCAAAAACTTAACCGGCAGAAAATATTTTTTTGAAAAAATCCCTAAGCCCCGGGGTCACAATTTCAGCAAAATTCTGACTTTTGGCAATTCACTCAAAAATGGTGCCAAAAGCTTGAAAATGCTCTCCTGAAAGGTTTGGCAATCGAAACCGAAGGCTTTTTATCACAGGACAAGAAATCAGCCCTCAACAACTTAACCGGTAGAAAATATTTTTTTGAAAAAATCCCTAAGCCCCGGGGTCACAATTTCAGCAAAAATCTGACTTTTGGCAGTTCACTCAAAAATGGTGCCAACTGGTTGCAAATGCTCCCCTGAAAGCTTTGGCGATGGAAACAGAAGGCTTTTTATCACAGGACAAGAAATCAGCCCACAAAAACTTAACCGGCAGAAAATATTTTTTTGAAAAAATCCCTAAGCCCCGGGGTCACAATTTCAGCAAAAATCCGACTTTTGGCAATTCACTCAAAAATGGTGCCAACCGGTTGCAAATGCTCCCCTGAAAGGTTTGGCACTCGAAAACGAAGGCTTTTTATCACAGGACAAGAAATCAGCCCTCAAAAACTTAACCGGCAGAAAATATTTTTTTGAAAAAATCCCTAAGCCCCGGGGTCACAATTTCAGCAAAAATCCGACTTTTGGCAATTCACTCAAAAATGGTGCCAACCGGTTGAAAATGCTCCCCTGAAAGCTTTGGCGATGGAAACAGAAGGCTTTTTATCACAGGACAAGAAATCAGCCCTCAAAAACTTAACCGGCAGAAAATATTTTTTTGAAAAAATCCCTAAGCCCCGGGGTCACAATTTCAGCAAAAATCCGACTTTTGACAATTCACTGAAAAATGGTGCCAGCCGGTTGCAAATGCTCTCCTGAAATGTTTGGCACTCAAAACAGAATGCTTTTTATCACAGGAGAAGAAATCAGCCCTCAAAAACTTAACCGGCAGAAAATATTTTTTTCAAAAAATCCCTAAGCCCCGGGGTCACAATTTCAGCAAAAATCTGACTTTTGGCAATTCACTCAAAAATGGTGCCAACCGGTTGCAAACGCTCCCCTGAAAGCTTTGGCAATGGAAACAGAAGGCTTTTTATCACAGGACAAGAAATCAGCCCTCAAAAACTTAAGCGGCAGAAAATATTTTTTTGAAAAAATCCCTAAGCCCCGGGGTCACAATTTCAGCAAAAATCTGACTTTTGGCAATTAACTCAAAAATGGTGCCCAAAGCTTGAAAATGCTCTCCTGAAAGCTTTGGCAATGGAAACAGAAGGCTTTTTATCACAGGACAAGAAATCAGCCCTCAAAAACTTAACCGGCAGAAAATATTTTTTTGAAAAAATCCGTAAGCCCCGGGGTCACAATTTCAGCAAAAATCTGACTTTTGGCAATTCACTTAAAAATGGTGCCAACCGGTTGCAAATCCTCCCTGAAAGCTTTGGCGATGGAAAGAGAAGGCTTTTTATCACAGGACAAGAAATCAGCCCTCAAAAACAACCGGCAGAAAATATTTTTTGAAAAAATCCCTAAGCCCCGGGGTCACAATTTCAGCAAAAATCCGACTTTTGGCAATTCACTCAAAAATGGTGCCAACCGGTTGCAAATGCTCCCCTGAAAGCTTTGGCACTCGAAACAGAAGGCTTTTTATCACAGGACAAGAAATCAGCCCTCAAAAACTTAACCGGCAGAAAATATTTTTTTGAAAAAATCCCTAAGCCCCGGGGTCACAATTTCCGCAAAAATCTGACTTTTGGCAATTCACTCAAAAATGATGCCCAAAGCTTGAAAATGCTCTCCTGAAAGGTTTGGCACTCGAAACAGAAGGCTTTTTATCACAGGACAAGAAATCAGCCCACAAAAACTTAACCGGCAGAAAATATTTTTTTGAAAAAATCCCTAAGCCCCGGGGTCACAATTTCAGTAAAAATCTGACTTTTCGCAATTCACTCAAAGATGGTGCCAGCCGGTTGCAAATGCTCTCCTGAAATGTTTGGCACTCAAAACAGAAGGCTTTTTATCACAGGACAAGAAATCAGCCCTCAAAAAATTAAACGGCAGAAAATATTTTTTTGAAAAAATCCCTAATCCCCGGGGTCACAATTTCAGCAAAAATCTGACTTTTGGCAATTCACTCAAAAATGGTGCCCAAAGCTTCAGAATGCTCTCCTGAAAGGTTTGGCACTCGAAACAGAAGGCTTTTTATCACAGGACAAGAAATCAGCCCTCAAAAACTTAACCGGCAGAAAATATTTTTTTGAAAAAATCCCTAAGCCCCGGGGTCACAATTTCAGCAAAAATCTGACTTTTGGCAGTTCACTCAAAAATGGTGCCAACCGGTTGCAAATGCTCCCCTGAAAGCTTTGGCGATGGAAACAGAAGGCTTTTTATCACAGGACAAGAAATCAGCCCTCAACAACTTAACCGGCAGAAAATATTTTTTTGAAAAAATCCCTAAGCCCCGGGGTCACAATTTCAGCAAAAATCTGACTTTTGGCAATTCACTCAAAAATGGTGCCCAAAGCTTGAGAATGCTCTCCTGAAAGGTTTGGCACTCGAAACAGAAGGCTTTTTATCACAGGACAAGAAATCAGCCCTCAAAAACTTAACCGGCAGAAAATATTTTTTTGAAAAAATCCCTAAGCCCCGGGGTCACAATTTCAGCAAAAATCCGACTTTTGGCAATTCACTCAAAAATGGTGCCAACCGGTTGCAAATGCTCCCCTGAAAGGTTTGGCACTCGAAACAGAAGGCTTTTTATCACAGGACAAGAAATCAGCCCTCAAAAACTTAACCGGCAGAAAATATTTTTTTGAAAAAATCCCTAAGCCCCGGGGTCACAATTTCAGCAAAAATCTGACCTTTTGCAATTCACTCAAAAATGGTGCCAGCCGGTTGCAAATGCTCTCCTGAAATGTTTGGCACTCAAAACAGAAGGCTTTTTATCACAGGACAAGAAATCAGCCCTCAAAAACTTAACCGGCAGAAAATATTTTTTTGAAAAAATCCCTAAGCCCCGGGGTCACAATTTCAGCAGAAATCTGACTTTTGGCAATTCACTCAAAAATGGTGCCAAAAGCTTGAAAATGCTCTCCTGAAAGGTTTGGCACTCGAAACCGAAGGCTTTTTATCACAGGACTAGAAATCAGCCCTCAAAAACTTAACCGGCAGAAAATATATTTTTGAAAAAATCCCTAAGCCCCGGGGTCACAATTTCAGCAAAAATCTGACTTTTGGCAGTGCACTCACAAATGGTGCCAACCGGTTGCACATGCTCCCCTGAAAGCTTTGGCGATGGAAACAGAAGGCTTTTTTCACAGGAGAAGAAATCAGCCCTCAAAAACTTAACCGGCAGAAAATATTTTTTTGAAAAAATCCCTAAGCCCCGGGGTCACAATTTCCGCAAAAATCTGACTTTTGGCAATTCACTCAAAAAATGCTGCCCAAAGCTTGAAAATGCTCTCCTGAAAGGTTTGGCACTCGAAACAGAAGGCTTTTTATCACAGGACAAGAAATCAGCCCTCAAAAACTTAACCGGCAGAAAATATTTTTTTGAAAAAATCCCTAAGCCCCGGGGTCACAATTTCAGCAAAAATCTGACTTTTGGCAGTTCACTCAAAAATGGTGCCAACCGGTTGCAAATGCTCCCCTGAAAGCTTTGGCGATGGAAACAGAAGGCTTTTTATCACAAGACAAGAAATCAGCCCTCAACAACGTAACCGGCAGAAAATATATTTTTGAAAAAATCCCTAAGCCCCGGGGTCACAATTTCAGCAAAAATCTGACTTTTGGCAGTTCACTCAAAAATGGTGCCAACCAGTTGCAAATGCTACCCTGAAAGCTTTGGCACTCGAAACCGAAGGCTTTTTATCACAGGACAAGAAATGAGCCCTCAACAACTTAAGCGGCAGAAAATATTTTTTTGAAAAAATCCCTAAGCCCCGGGGTCACAATTTCAGCAAAAATCCGACTTTTGGCAATTCACTCAAAAATGGTGCCAACCGGTTGAAAATGCTCCCCTGAAAGCTTTGGCGATGGAAACAGAAGGCTTTTTATCACAGGACAAGAAATCAGCCCTCAAAAACTTAACCGGCAGAAAATATTTTTTTGAAAAAATCCCTAAGCCCCGGGGTCACAATTTCAGCAAAAATCCGACTTTTGACAATTCACTGAAAAATGGTGCCAGCCGGTTGCAAATGCTCTCCTGAAATGTTTGGCACTCAAAACAGAATGCTTTTTATCACAGGAGAAGAAATCAGCCCTCAAAAACTTAACCGGCAGAAAATATTTTTTTCAAAAAATCCGTAAGCCCCGGGGTCACAATTTCAGCAAAAATCTGACTTTTGGCAATTCACTCAAAAATGGTGCCAACCGGTTGCAAACGCTCCCCTGAAAGCTTTGGCAATGGAAACAGAAGGCTTTTTATCACAGGACAAGAAATCAGCCCTCAAAAACTTAAGCGGCAGAAAATATTTTTTTGAAAAAATCCCTAAGCCCCGGGGTCACAATTTCAGCAAAAATCTGACTTTTGGCAGTTCACTCAAAAATGGTGCCAGCCGGCTGCAAATGCTCCCCTGAAAGCTTTGGCGATGGAAACAGAAGGCTTTTTATCACAGGACAAGAAATCAGCCCTCAAAAACTTAACCGGCAGAAAATTATTTTTTTGAAAAAATCCGTAAGCCCCGGGGTCACAATTTCAGCAAAAATCTGACTTTTGGCAATTCACTTAAAAATGGTGCCAACCGGTTGCAAATCCTCCCTGAAAGCTTTGGCGATGGAAAGAGAAGGCTTTTTATCACAGGACAAGAAATCAGCCCTCAAAAACAACCGGCAGAAAATATTTTTTTGAAAAAATCCCTAAGCCCCGGGGTCACAATTTCAGCAAAAATCCGACTTTTGGCAATTCACTCAAAAATGGTGCCAACCGGTTGCAAATGCTCCCCTGAAAGCTTTGGCACTCGAAACAGAAGGCTTTTTATCACAGGACAAGAAATCAGCCCTCAAAAACTTAACCGGCAGAAAATATTTTTTTGAAAAAATCCCTAAGCCCCGGGGTCACAATTTCCGCAAAAATCTGAGTTTTGGCAATTCACTCAAAAATGATGCCCAAAGCTTGAAAATGCTCTCCTGAAAGGTTTGGCACTCGAAACAGAAGGCTTTTTATCACAGGACAAGAAATCAGCCCACAAAAACTTAACCGGCAGAAAATATTTTTTTGAAAAAATCCCTAAGCCCCGGTGTCACAATTTCAGCAAAAATCCGACTTTTGGCAATTCACTCAAAAATGGTGCCAAAAGCTTGAAAATGCTCTCCTGAAAGGTTTGGCACTCGAAACAGAAGGCTTTGTATCACAGGACAAGAAATCAGCCCTCAAAAACTTAACCGGCAGAAAATATTTTTTTGAAAAAATCCCTAAGCCCCGGGGTCACAATTTCAGCAAAAATCCGACTTTTGGCAATTCACTCAAAAATGGTGCCAACCGGTTGGAAATGCTCCCCTGAAAGGTTTGGCACTCGAAACAGAAGGCTTTTTATCACAGGACAAGAAATCAGCCCTCAAAAACTTAACCGGCAGAAAATATTTTTTTGAAAAAATCCCTAAGCCCCGGGGTCACAATTTCCGCAAAAATCTGACTTTTGGCAATTCACTCAAAAATGATGCCCAAAGCTTGAAAATGCTCTCCTGAAAGGTTTGGCGATGGAAACAGAAGGCTTTTTATCACAGGACAAGAAATCAGCCCTCAAAAACTTAAGCGGCAGAAAATATTTTTTTGAAAAAATCCCTAAGCCCCGGGGTCATAATTTCAGCAAAAATCTGACTTTTTGCAATTCACTCAAAAATGGTGCCAGCTGGTTGCAAATGCTCTCCTGAAATGTTTGGCACTCAAAACAGAAGGCTTTTTATCACAGGACAAGAAATCAGCCCTCAAAAACTTAACCGGCAGAAAATATTTTTTTCAAAAAATCCCTAAGCCCCGGGGTCACAATTTCAGCAAAAATCTGACTTTTGGCAATTCACTCAAAAATGGTGCCAAAAGCTTGAAAATGCTCTCCTCAAAGGTTTGGCACTCGAAACCGAAGGCTTTTTATCACAAGACAAGAAATCAGCCCTCAACAACTTAACCGGCAGAAAATATTTTTTTGAAAAAATCCCTAAACCCCGGGGTCACAATTTCAGCAAAAATCTGACTTTTGGCAGTTCACTCAAAAATGGTGCCAACCGGTTGCAAATGCTCTCCTGTAATGTTTGGCACTCAAAACAGAAGGCTTTTTATCACAGGACAAGAAATCAGCCCTCAAAAACTTAACCGGCAGAAAATATTTTTTTGAAAAAATCCCTAAGCCCCGGGGTCACAATTTCAGTAAAAATCTGACTTTTCGCAATTCACTCAAAGATGGTGCCAGCCGGTTGCAAATGCTCTCCTGAAATGTTTGGCACTCAAAACAGAAGGCTTTTTATCACAGGACAAGAAATCAGCCCTCAAAAAATTAAACGGCAGAAAATATTTTTTTGAAAAAATCCCTAATCCCCGGGGTCACAATTTCAGCAAAAATCTGACTTTTGGCAATTCACTCAAAAATGGTGCGAAAAGCTTGAAAATGCTCTCCTCAAAGGTTTGGCACTCGAAACCGAAGGCTTTTTATCACAAGACAAGAAATCAGCCCTCAACAACTTAACCGGCAGAAAATATTTTTTTGAAAAAATCCCTAAACCCCGGGGTCACAATTTCAGCAAAAATCTGACTTTTGGCAGTTCACTCAAAAATGGTGCCAACCGGTTGCAAATGCTCTCCTGAAATGTTTGGCACTCAAAACAGAAGGCTTTTTATCACAGGACAAGAAATCAGCCCTCAAAAACTTAACCGGCAGAAAATATTTTTTTGAAAAAATCCCTAAGCCCCGGGGTCACAATTTCAGTAAAAATCTGACTTTTCGCAATTCACTCAAAGATGGTGCCAGCCGGTTGCAAATGCTCTCCTGAAATGTTTGGCACTCAAAACAGAAGGCTTTTTATCACAGGACAAGAAATCAGCCCTCAAAAAATTAAACGGCAGAAAATATTTTTTTGAAAAAATCCCTAATCCCCGGGGTCACAATTTCAGCAAAAATCTGACTTTTGGCAATTCACTCAAAAATGGTGCCCAAAGCTTTAGAATGCTCTCCTGAAAGATTTGGCACTCCAAATCGAAGGCTTTTTATCACAGGACAAGAAATCAGCCCTCAAAAACTTAACCGGCAGAAAATATTTTTTTGAAAAAATCCCTAAGCCCCGGGGTCACAATTTCCGCAAAAATCTGACTTTTGGCAATTCACTCAAAAATGGTGCCCAAAGCTTGAAAATGCTCTCCTGAAAGGTTTGGCACTCGAAACAGAAGGCTTTTTATCACAGGACTAGAAATCAGCCCTCAAAAACTTAACCGGCAGAAAATATTTTTTTGAAAAAATCCCTAAGCCCCGGGGTCACAATTTCAGCAAAAATCTGACTTTTGGCAGTTCACTCAAAAATGGTGCCAACCGGTTGCAAATGCTCCCCTGAAAGCTTTGGCGATGGAAACAGAAGGCTTTTTATCACAGGACAAGAAATCAGCCCTCAAAAACGTAACCGGCAGAAAATATTTTTTTGAAAAAATCCCTAAGCCCCCGGGGTCACAATTTCAGCAAAAATCTGACTTTTGGCAATTCACTCAAAAATGGTGCCCAAAGCTTGAGAATGCTCTCCTGAAAGGTTTGGCACTCGAAACAGAAGGCTTTTTATCACAGGACAAGAAATCAGCCCTCAAAAACTTAACCGGCAGAAAATATTTTTTTGAAAAAATCCCTAAGCCCCGGGGTCACAATTTCAGCAAAAATCCGACTTTTGGCAATTCACTCAAAAATGGTGCCAACCGGTTGCAAATGCTCCCCTGAAAGGTTTGGCACTCGAAACAGAAGGCTTTTTATCACAGGACAAGAAATCAGCCCTCAAAAACTTAACCGGCAGAAAATATTTTTTTGAAAAAATCCCTAAGCCCCGGGGTCACAATTTCAGCAAAAATCTGACCTTTTGCAATTCACTCAAAAATGGTGCCAGCCGGTTGCAAATGCTCTCCTGAAATGTTTGGCACTCAAAACAGAAGGCTTTTTATCACAGGACAAGAAATCAGCCCTCAAAAACTTAACCGGCAGAAAATATTTTTTTGAAAAAATCCCTAAGCCCCGGGGTCACAATTTCAGCAGAAATCTGACTTTTGGCAATTCACTCAAAAATGGTGCCAAAAGCTTGAAAATGCTCTCCTGAAAGGTTTGGCACTCGAAACCGAAGGCTTTTTATCACAGGACTAGAAATCAGCCCTCAAAAACTTAACCGGCAGAAAATATATTTTTGAAAAAATCCCTAAGCCCCGGGGTCACAATTTCAGCAAAAATCTGACTTTTGGCAGTTCACTCACAAATGGTGCCAACCGGTTGCACATGCTCCCCTGAAAGCTTTGGCGATGGAAACAGAAGGCTTTTTTCACAGGAGAAGAAATCAGCCCTCAAAAACTTAACCGGCAGAAAATATTTTTTTGAAAAAATCCCTAAGCCCCGGGGTCACAATTTCCGCAAAAATCTGACTTTTGGCAATTCACTCAACAAATGCTGCCCAAATCTTGAAAATGCTCTCCTGAAAGGTTTGGCACTCGAAACAGAAGGCTTTTTATCACAGGACAAGAAATCAGCCCTCAAAAACTTAACCGGCAGAAAATATTTTTTTGAAAAAATCCCTAAGCCCCGGGGTCACAATTTCAGCAAAAATCTGACTTTTGGCAGTTCACTCAAAAATGGTGCCAACCGGTTGCAAATGCTCCCCTGAAAGCTTTGGCGATGGAAACAGAAGGCTTTTTATCACAGGACAAGAAATCAGCCCTCAACAACGTAACCGGCAGAAAATATATTTTTGAAAAAATCCCTAAGCCCCGGGGTCACAATTTCAGCAAAAATCTGACTTTTTGAAATTCACTCAAAAATGGTGCCAGCCGGTTGCAAATGCTCTCCTGAAATGTTTGGCACTCAAAACAGAAGGCTTTTTATCACAGGACAAGAAATCAGCCCTCAACAACTTAAGCGGCAGAAAATATTTTTTTGAAAAAATCCCTAAGCCCCGGGGTCACAATTTCAGCAAAAATCTGACTTTTGGCAGTTCACTCAAAAATGGTGCCAACCAGTTGCAAATGCTACCCTGAAAGCTTTGGCGATGGAAACAGGAGGCTTTTTATCACAGGACAAGAAATCAGTACTCAAAAACTTAACCGGCAGAAAATATTTTTTTGAAAAAATCCCTAAGCCCCGGGGTCACAATTTCAGAAAAAATCTGACTTTTGGCAATTCACTCAAAAATGGTGCCCAAAGCTTGAAAATGCTCTCCTGAAAGGTTTGACACTCGAAACAGAAGGCTTTTTATCACAGGACAAGAAATCAGCCCTCAACAACTTAAGCGGCAGAAAATATTTTTTTGAAAAAATCCCTAAGCCCCGGGGTCACAATTTCAGCAAAAATCTGAGTTTTGGCAGTTCACTCAAAAATGGTGGCAACCGATTGCAAATGCTCCCCTGAAAGCTTTGGCGATGGAAACAGAAGGCTTTTTATCACAGGACAAGAAATCAGCCCTCAAAAACTTAACCGGCAGAAAATATTTTTTTGAAAAAATCCCTAAGCCCCGGGGTCACAATTTCAGCAAAAATCTGACTTTTTGCAATTCACTCAAAAATGGTGCCAGCCGGTTGCAAATGCTCTCCTGAAATGTTTGGCACTCAAAACAGAAGGCTTTTTATCACAGGACAAGAAATCAGCCCTCAACAACTTAACCGGCAGAAAATATTTTTTTGAAAAAATCCCTAAGCCCCGGGGTCACAATTTCAGCAAAAATCTGACTTTTGGCAATTCACTCAAAAATGGTGCCAAAAGCTTGAAAATGCTCTCCTGAAAGGTTTGGCACTCGAAACCGAAGGCTTTTTATCACAAGACAAGAAATCAGCCCTCAACAACTTAACCGGCAGAAAATATTTTTTTGAAAAAATCCCTAAGCCCCGGGGTCACAATTTCAGCAAAAATCTGACTTTTTGAAATTCACTCAAAAATGGTGCCAGCCGGTTGCAAATGCTCTCCTGAAATGTTTGGCACTCAAAACAGAAGGCTTTTTATCACAGGACAAGAAATCAGCCCTCAACAACTTAAGCGGCAGAAAATATTTTTTTGAAAAAATCCCTAAGCCCCGGGGTCACAATTTCAGCAAAAATCTGACTTTTGGCAGTTCACTCAAAAATGGTGCCAACCAGTTGCAAATGCTACCCTGAAAGCTTTGGCGATGGAAACAGGAGGCTTTTTATCACAGGACAAGAAATCAGTACTCAAAAACTTAACCGGCAGAAAATATTTTTTTGAAAAAATCCCTAAGCCCCGGGGTCACAATTTCAGAAAAAATCTGACTTTTGGCAATTCACTCAAAAATGGTGCCCAAAGCTTGAAAATGCTCTCCTGAAAGGTTTGACACTCGAAACAGAAGGCTTTTTATCACAGGACAAGAAATCAGCCCTCAACAACTTAAGCGGCAGAAAATATTTTTTTGAAAAAATCCCTAAGCCCCGGGGTCACAATTTCAGCAAAAATCTGAGTTTTGGCAGTTCACTCAAAAATGGTGGCAACCGATTGCAAATGCTCCCCTGAAAGCTTTGGCGATGGAAACAGAAGGCTTTTTATCACAGGACAAGAAATCAGCCCTCAAAAACTTAACCGGCAGAAAATATTTTTTTGAAAAAATCCCTAAGCCCCGGGGTCACAATTTCAGCAAAAATCTGACTTTTTGCAATTCACTCAAAAATGGTGCCAGCCGGTTGCAAATGCTCTCCTGAAATGTTTGGCACTCAAAACAGAAGGCTTTTTATCACAGGACAAGAAATCAGCCCTCAACAACTTAACCGGCAGAAAATATTTTTTTGAAAAAATCCCTAAGCCCCGGGGTCACAATTTCAGCAAAAATCTGACTTTTGGCAATTCACTCAAAAATGGTGCCAAAAGCTTGAAAATGCTCTCCTGAAAGGTTTGGCACTCGAAACCGAAGGCTTTTTATCACAAGACAAGAAATCAGCCCTCAACAACTTAACCGGCAGAAAATATTTTTTTGAAAAAATCCCTAAGCCCCGGGGTCACAATTTCAGCAAAAATCTGACTTTTGGCAGTTCACTCACAAATGGTGCCAACCGGTTGCAAATGCTCCCCTGAAAGCTTTGGCGATGGAAACAGAAGGCTTTTTATCACAGGACAAGAAATCAGCCCTCAAAAACTTAACCGGCAGAAAATATTTTTTTGAAAAAATCCCTAAGCCCCGGGGTCACAATTTCAGCAAAAATCTGACTTTTGGCAGTTCACTCAAAAATGGTGCCAACCGGTTGCAAATGCTCCCCTGAAAGCTTTGGCGATGGAAACAGAAGACTTTTTATCACAGGACAAGAAATCAGCCCTCAACAACTTAAGCGGCAGAAAATATTTTTTTGAAAAAACCCCTAATCCCCGGGGTCACAATTTCAGCAAAAATCTGACTTTTGGCAGTTCACTCAAAAATGGTGCCAACCAGTTGCAAATGCTACCCTGAAAGCTTTGGCGATGGAAACAGAAGGCTTTTTATCACAGGACAAGAAATCAGTACTCAAAAACTTAACCGGCAGAAAATATTTTTTTGAAAAAATCCCTAAGCCCCGGGGTCACAATTTCAGCAAAAATCTGACTTTTGGCAGTTCACTCAAAAATGGTGCCCAAAGCTTGAAAATGCTCTCCTGAAAGGTTTGACACTCGAAACAGAATCCTTTTTATCACAGGACAAGAAATCAGCCCTCAACAACTTAAGCGGCAGAAAATATTTTTTTGAAAAAACCCCTAATCCCCGGGGTCACAATTTCAGCAAAAATCTGACTTTTGGCAGTTCACTCAAAAATGGTGGCAACCGATTGCAAATGCTCCCCTGAAAGCTTTGGCGATGGAAACAGAAGGCTTTTTATCACAGGACAAGAAATCAGCCCTCAAAAACTTAACCGGCAGAAAATATTTTTTTGAAAAAATCCCTAAGCCCCGGGGTCACAATTTCAGCAAAAATCTGACTTTTTGCAATTCACTCAAAAATGGTGCCAGCCGGTTGCAAATGCTCTCCTGAAATGTTTGGCACTCAAAACAGAAGGCTTTTTATCACAGGACAAGAAATCAGCCCTCAAAAACTTAACCGGCAGAAAATATTTTTTCGAAAAAATCCCTAAGCCCCGGGGTCACAATTTCAGCAAAAATCTGACTTTTGGCAAATTCACTCAAAAATGGTGCCAAAAGCTTGAAAATGCTCTCCTGAAAGGTTTGGCACTCGAAACCGAAGGCTTTTTATCACAAGACAAGAAATCAGCCCTCAACAACTTAACCGGCAGAAAATATTTTTTTGAAAAAATCCCTAAGCCCCGGGGTCACAATTTCAGCAAAAATCTGACTTTTGGCAGTTCACTCACAAATGGTGCCAACCGGTTGCAAATGCTCCCCTGAAAGCTTTGGCGATGGAAACAGAAGGCTTTTTATCACAGGACAAGAAATCAGCCCTCAAAAACTTAACCGGCAGAAAATATTTTTTTGAAAAAATCCCTAAGCCCCGGGGTCACAATTTCAGCAAAAATCTGACTTTTGGCAGTTCACTCAAAAATGGTGCCAACCGGTTGCAAATGCTCCCCTGAAAGCTTTGGCGATGGAAACAGAAGGCTTTTTATCACAGGACAAGAAATCAGCCCTCAACAACTTAACCGGCAGAAAATATTTTTTTGAAAAAATCCCTAAGCCCCGGGGTCACAATTTCAGCAAAAATCTGACTTTTGGCAGTTCACTCAAAAATGGTGCCAACCGGTTGCAAATGCTCCCCTGAAAGCTTTGGCGATGGAAACAGAAGGCTTTTTATCACAGGACAAGAAATCAGCCCTCAACAACTTAACCGGCAGAAAATATTTTTTTGAAAAAATCCCTAAGCCCCGGGGTCACAATTTCAGCAAAAATCTGACTTTTGGCAATTCACTCAAAAATGGTGCCAAAAGCTTGAAAATGCTCTCCTGAAAGGTTTGGCACTCGAAACCGAAGGCTTTTTATCACAAGACAAGAAATCAGCCCTCAACAACTTAACCGGCAGAAAATATTTTTTTTTGAAAAAATCCCTAAGCCCCGGGGTCACAATTTCAGCAAAAATCTGACTTTTGGCAGTTCACTCACAAATGGTGCCAACCGGTTGCAAATGCTCCCCTGAAAGCTTTGGCGATGGAAACAGAAGGCTTTTTATCACAGGACAAGAAATCAGCCCTCAAAAACTTAACCGGCAGAAAATATTTTTTTGAAAAAATCCCTAAGCCCCGGGGTCACAATTTCAGCAAAAATCTGACTTTTGGCAGTTCACTCAAAAATGGTGCCAACCGGTTGCAAATGCTCCCCTGAAAGCTTTGGCGATGGAAACAGAAGGCTTTTTATCACAGGACAAGAAATCAGCCCTCAACAACTTAACCGGCAGAAAATATTTTTTTGAAAAAACCCCTAAGCCCCGGGGTCACAATTTCAGCAAAAATCTGACTTTTGGCAATTCACTCAAAAATGGTGCCAACCGGTTGCAAATGCTCCCCTGAAAGGTTTGGCACTCGAAACAGAAGGCTTTTTATCACAGGACAAAAAATCAGCCCTCAACAACTTAAGCGGCAGAAAATATTTTTTTGAAAAAACCCCTAATCCCCGGGGTCACAATTTCAGCAAAAATCTGACTTTTGGCAGTTCACTCAAAAATGGTGCCAACCAGTTGCAAATGCTACCCTGAAAGCTTTGGCGATGGAAACAGAAGGCTTTTTATCACAGGACAAGAAATCAGTACTCAAAAACTTAACCGGCAGAAAATCTTTTTTTGAAAAAATCCCTAAGCCCCGGGGTCACAATTTCAGAAAAAATCTGACTTTTGGCAATTCACTCAAAAATGGTGCCCAAAGCTTGAAAATGCTCTCCTGAAAGGTTTGACACTCGAAACAGAAGGCTTTTTATCACAGGACAAGAAATCAGCCCTCAACAACTTAAGCGGCAGAAAATATTTTTTTGAAAAAATCCCTAAGCCCCGGGGTCACAATTTCAGCAAAAATCTGACTTTTTGCAATTCACTCAAAAATGGTGCCAGCCGGTTGCAAATGCTCTCCTGAAATGTTTGGCACTCAAAACAGAAGGCTTTTTATCACAGGACAAGAAATCAGCCCTCAACAACTTAACCGGCAGAAAATATTTTTTTGAAAAAATCCCTAAGCCCCGGGGTCACAATTTCAGCAAAAATCTGACTTTTTGCAATTCACTCAAAAATGGTGCCAGCCGGTTGCAAATGCTCTCCTGAAATGTTTGGCACTCAAAACAGAAGGCTTTTTATCACAGGACAAGAAATCAGCCCTCAACAACTTAACCGGCAGAAAATATTTTTTTGAAAAAATCCCTAAGCCCCGGGGTCACAATTTCAGCAAAAATCTGACTTTTGGCAATTCACTCAAAAATGGTGCCAAAAGCTTGAAAATGCTCTCCTGAAAGGTTTGGCACTCGAAACCGAAGGCTTTTTATCACAAGACAAGAAATCAGCCCTCAACAACTTAACCGGCAGAAAATATTTTTTTGAAAAAATCCCTAAGCCCCGGGGTCACAATTTCAGCAAAAATCTGACTTTTGGCAGTTCACTCACAAATGGTGCCAACCGGTTGCAAATGCTCCCCTGAAAGCTTTGGCGATGGAAACAGAAGGCTTTTTATCACAGGACAAGAAATCAGCCCTCAAAAACTTAACCGGCAGAAAATATTTTTTTGAAAAAATCCCTAAGCCCCGGGGTCACAATTTCAGCAAAAATCTGACTTTTGGCAGTTCACTCAAAAATGGTGCCAACCGGTTGCAAATGCTCCCCTGAAAGCTTTGGCACTCGAAACAGAAGGCTTTTTATCACAGGACAAGAAATCAGCCCTCAACAACTTAAGCGGCAGAAAATATTTTTTTGAAAAAATCCCTAAGCCCCGGGGTCACAATTTCAGCAAAAATCTGACTTTTTGCAATTCACTCAAAAATGGTGCCAACCAGTTGCAAATGCTCTCCTGAAATGTTTGGCACTCAAAACAGAAGGCTTTTTATCACAGGACAAGAAATCAGCCCTCAACAACTTAACCGGCAGAAAATATTTTTTTGAAAAAATCCCTAAGCCCCGGGGTCACAATTTCAGCAAAAATCTGACTTTTGGCAATTCACTCAAAAATGGTGCCAAAAGCTTGAAAATGCTCTCCTGAAAGGTTTGGCACTCGAAACCGAAGGCTTTTTATCACAAGACAAGAAATCAGCCCTCAACAACTTAACCGGCAGAAAATATTTTTTTGAAAAAATCCCTAAGCCCCGGGGTCACAATTTCAGCAAAAATCTGACTTTTGGCAGTTCACTCACAAATGGTGCCAACCGGTTGCAAATGCTCCCCTGAAAGCTTTGGCGATGGAAACAGAAGGCTTTTTATCACAGGACAAGAAATCAGCCCTCAAAAACTTAACCGGCAGAAAATATTTTTTTGAAAAAATCCCTAAGCCCCGGGGTCACAATTTCAGCAAAAATCTGACTTTTGGCAGTTCACTCAAAAATGGTGCCAACCGGTTGCAAATGCTCCCCTGAAAGCTTTGGCGATGGAAACAGAAGGCTTTTTATCACAGGACAAGAAATCAGCCCTCAACAACTTAACCGGCAGAAAATATTTTTTTGAAAAAATCCCTAAGCCCCGGGGTCACAATTTCAGCAAAAATCTGACTTTTGGCAATTCACTCAAAAATGGTGCCAACCGGTTGCAAATGCTCCCCTGAAAGGTTTGGCACTCGAAACAGAAGGCTTTTTATCACAGGACAAGAAATCAGCCCTCAACAACTTAAGCGGCAGAAAATATTTTTTTGAAAAAACCCCTAATCCCCGGGGTCACAATTTCAGCAAAAATCTGACTTTTGGCAGTTCACTCAAAAATGGTGCCAACCAGTTGCAAATGCTACCCTGAAAGCTTTGGCGATGGAAACAGAAGGCTTTTTATCACAGGACAAGAAATCAGTACTCAAAAACTTAACCGGCAGAAAATATTTTTTTGAAAAAATCCCTAAGCCCCGGGGTCACAATTTCAGCAAAAATCTGACTTTTGGCAGTTCACTCAAAAATGGTGCCCAAAGCTTGAAAATGCTCTCCTGAAAGGTTTGACACTCGAAACAGAAGCCTTTTTATCACAGGACAAGAAATCAGCCCTCAACAACTTAAGCGGCAGAAAATATTTTTTTGAAAAAACCCCTAATCCCCGGGGTCACAATTTCAGCAAAAATCTGAGTTTTGGCAGTTCACTCAAAAATGGTGGCAACCGATTGCAAATGCTCCCCTGAAAGCTTTGGCGATGGAAACAGAAGGCTTTTTATCACAGGACAAGAAATCAGCCCTCAAAAACTTAACCGGCAGAAAATATTTTTTTGAAAAAATCCCTAAGCCCCGGGGTCACAATTTCAGCAAAAATCTGACTTTTTGCAATTCACTCAAAAATGGTGCCAGCCGGTTGCAAATGCTCTCCTGAAATGTTTGGCACTCAAAACAGAAGGCTTTTTATCACAGGACAAGAAATCAGCCCTCAAAAACTTAACCGGCAGAAAATATTTTTTCGAAAAAATCCCTAAGCCCCGGGGTCACAATTTCAGCAAAAATCTGACTTTTGGCAAATTCACTCAAAAATGGTGCCAAAAGCTTGAAAATGCTCTCCTGAAAGGTTTGGCACTCGAAACCGAAGGCTTTTTATCACAAGACAAGAAATCAGCCCTCAACAACTTAACCGGCAGAAAATATTTTTTTGAAAAAATCCCTAAGCCCCGGGGTCACAATTTCAGCAAAAATCTGACTTTTGGCAGTTCACTCACAAATGGTGCCAACCGGTTGCAAATGCTCCCCTGAAAGCTTTGGCGATGGAAACAGAAGGCTTTTTATCACAGGACAAGAAATCAGCCCTCAAAAACTTAACCGGCAGAAAATATTTTTTTGAAAAAATCCCTAAGCCCCGGGGTCACAATTTCAGCAAAAATCTGACTTTTGGCAATTCACTCAAAAATGGTGCCAAAAGCTTGAAAATGCTCTCCTGAAAGGTTTGGCACTCGAAACCGAAGGCTTTTTATCACAAGACAAGAAATCAGCCCTCAACAACTTAACCGGCAGAAAATATTTTTTTTTAAAAATCCCTAAGCCCCGGGGTCACAATTTCAGCAAAAATCTGACTTTTGGCAGTTCACTCACAAATGGTGCCAACCGGTTGCAAATGCTCCCCTGAAAGCTTTGGCGATGGAAACAGAAGGCTTTTTATCACAGGACAAGAAATCAGCCCTCAAAAACTTAACCGGCAGAAATTTTTTTTTTGAAAAAATCCCTAAGCCCCGGGGTCACAATTTCAGCAAAAATCTGACTTTTGGCAGTTCACTCAAAAATGGTGCCAACCGGTTGCAAATGCTCCCCTGAAAGCTTTGGCGATGGAAACAGAAGGCTTTTTATCACAGGACAAGAAATCAGTACTCAAAAACTTAAGCGGCAGAAAATATTTTTTTGAAAAAACCCCTAATCCCCGGGGTCACAATTTCAGCAAAAATCTGACTTTTGGCAGTTCACTCAAAAATGGTGCCAACCAGTTGCAAATGCTACCCTGAAAGCTTTGGCGATGGAAACAGAAGGCTTTTTATCACAGGACAAGAAATCAGTACTCAAAAACTTAACCGGCAGAAAATATTTTTTTGAAAAAATCCCTAAGCCCCGGGGTCACAATTTCAGCAAAAATCTGACTTTTGGCAATTCACTCAAAAATGGTGCCAACCGGTTGCAAATGCTCCCCTGAAAGGTTTGGCACTCGAAACAGAAGGCTTTTTATCACAGGACAAGAAATCAGCCCTCAACAACTTAAGCGGCAGAAAATATTTTTTTGAAAAAACCCCTAATCCCCGGGGTCACAATTTCAGCAAAAATCTGACTTTTGGCAGTTCACTCAAAAATGGTGCCAACCAGTTGCAAATGCTACCCTGAAAGCTTTGGCGATGGAAACAGAAGGCTTTTTATCACAGGACAAGAAATCAGTACTCAAAAACTTAACCGGCAGAAAATATTTTTTTGAAAAAATCCCTAAGCCCCGGGGTCACAATTTCAGAAAAAATCTGACTTTTGGCAATTCACTCAAAAATGGTGCCCAAAGCTTGAAAATGCTCTCCTGAAAGGTTTGACACCCGAAACAGAAGGCTTTTTATCACAGGACAAGAAATCAGCCCTCAACAACTTAAGCAGCAGAAAATATTTTTTTGAAAAAATCCCTAAGCCCCGGGGTCACAATTTCAGCAAAAATCTGAGTTTTGGCAGTTCACTCAAAAATGGTGGCAACCGATTGCAAATGCTCCCCTGAAAGCTTTGGCGATGGAAACAGAAGGCTTTTTATCACAGGACAAGAAATCAGCCCTCAACAACTTAAGCGGCAGAAAATATTTTTTTGAAAAAATCCCTAAGCCCCGGGGTCATAATTTAAGCAAAAATCTGACTTTTGGCAATTCACTCAAAAATGGTGCCAACCGGTTGCAAATGCTCCCCTGAAAGGTTTGGCACTCGAAACAGAAGGCTTTTCATCACAGGATAAAAAATCAGCCCTCAGCAACTTAACCGGCAGAAAATAATTTTTTGAAAAAACCCCTAATCCCCGGGGTCACAATTTCAGCAAAAATCTGACTTTTGGCAGTTCACTCAAAAATGGTGCCAACCGGTTGCAAATGCTACCCTGAAAGCTTTGGCGATGGAAACAGAAGGCTTTTTATCACAGGACAAGAAATCAGTACTCAAAAACTTAACCGGCAGAAAATATTTTTTTGAAAAAATCCCTAAGCCCCGGGGTCACAATTTCAGAAAAAATCTGACTTTTGGCAATTCACTCAAAAATGGTGCCCAAAGCTTGAAAATGCTCTCCTGAAAGGTTTGACACTCGAAACAGAAGGCTTTTTATCACAGGACAAGAAATCAGCCCTCAAAAACTTAACCGGCAGAAAATATTTTTTTGAAAAAATCCCTAAGCCCCGGGGTCACAATTTCAGCAAAAATCCGACTTTTGGCAATTCACTCAAAAATGGTGCCCAAAGCTTGAAAATGCTATGCTGAAAGGTTTGGCACTCGAAACAGAAGGCTTTTTATCACAGGACAAGAAATCAGCCCTCAACAACTTAAGCGGCAGAAAATATTTTTTTGAAAAAATCCCTAAGCCCCGGGGTCATAATTTAAGCAAAAATCTGACTTTTGGCAATTCACTCAAAAATGGTGCCAACCGGTTGCAAATGCTCCCCTGAAAGGTTTGGCACTCGAAACAGAAGGCTTTTCATCACAGGATAAAAAATCAGTACTCAAAAACTTAACCGGCAGAAAATATTTTTTTGAAAAAACCCCTAATCCCCGGGGTCACAATTTCAGCAAAAATCTGACTTTTGGCAGTTCACTCAAAAATGGTGCCAACCAGTTGCAAATGCTACCCTGAAAGCTTTGGCGATGGAAACAGAAGGCTTTTTATCACAGGACAAGAAATCAGTACTCAAAAACTTAACCGGCAGAAAATCTTTTTTTGAAAAAATCCCTAAGCCCCGGGGTCACAATTTCAGAAAAAATCTGACTTTTGGCAATTCACTCAAAAATGGTGCCCAAAGCTTGAAAATGCTCTCCTGAAAGGTTTGACACTCGAAACAGAAGGCTTTTTATCACAGGACAAGAAATCAGCCCTCAACAACTTAAGCGGCAGAAAATATTTTTTTGAAAAAATCCCTAAGCCCCGGGGTCACAATTTCAGCAAAAATCTGAGTTTTGGCAGTTCACTCAAAAATGGTGGCAACCGATTGCAAATGCTCCCCTGAAAGCTTTGGCGATGGAAACAGAAGGCTTTTTATCACAGGACAAGAAATCAGCCCTCAAAAACTTAACCGGCAGAAAATATTTTTTTGAAAAAATCCCTAAGCCCCGGGGTCACAATTTCAGCAAAAATCTGACTTTTTGCAATTCACTCAAAAATGGTGCCAGCCGGTTGCAAATGCTCTCCTGAAATGTTTGGCACTCAAAACAGAAGGCTTTTTATCACAGGACAAGAAATCAGCCCTCAACAACTTAACCGGCAGAAAATATTTTTTTGAAAAAATCCCTAAGCCCCGGGGTCACAATTTCAGCAAAAATCTGACTTTTGGCAATTCACTCAAAAATGGTGCCAAAAGCTTGAAAATGCTCTCCTGAAAGGTTTGGCACTCGAAACCGAAGGCTTTTTATCACAAGACAAGAAATCAGCCCTCAACAACTTAACCGGCAGAAAATATTTTTTTGAAAAAATCCCTAAGCCCCGGGGTCACAATTTCAGCAAAAATCTGACTTTTGGCAGTTCACTCACAAATGGTGCCAACCGGTTGCAAATGCTCCCCTGAAAGCTTTGGCGATGGAAACAGAAGGCTTTTTATCACAGGACAAGAAATCAGCCCTCAAAAACTTAACCGGCAGAAAATATTTTTTTGAAAAAATCCCTAAGCCCCGGGGTCACAATTTCAGCAAAAATCTGACTTTTGGCAGTTCACTCAAAAATGGTGCCAACCGGTTGCAAATGCTCCCCTGAAAGCTTTGGCGATGGAAACAGAAGGCTTTTTATCACAGGACAAGAAATCAGCCCTCAACAACTTAACCGGCAGAAAATATTTTTTTGAAAAAATCCCTAAGCCCCGGGGTCACAATTTCAGCAAAAATCTGACTTTTGGCAATTCACTCAAAAATGGTGCCAACCGGTTGCAAATGCTCCCCTGAAAGGTTTGGCACTCGAAACAGAAGGCTTTTTATCACAGGAAAAGAAATCAGCACTCAACAACTTAAGCGGCAGAAAATATTTTTTTGAAAAAACCCCTAATCCCCGGGGTCACAATTTCAGCAAAAATCTGACTTTTGGCAGTTCACTCAAAAATGGTGCCAACCAGTTGCAAATGCTACCCTGAAAGCTTTGGCGATGGAAACAGAAGGCTTTTTATCACAGGACAAGAAATCAGTACTCAAAAACTTAACCGGCAGAAAATATTTTTTTGAAAAAATCCCTAAGCCCCGGGGTCACAATTTCAGCAAAAATCTGACTTTTGGCAGTTCACTCAAAAATGGTGCCCAAAGCTTGAAAATGCTCTCCTGAAAGGTTTGACACTCGAAACAGAAGCCTTTTTATCACAGGACAAGAAATCAGCCCTCAACAACTTAACCGGCAGAAAATATTTTTTTGAAAAAACCCCTAATCCCCGGGGTCACAATTTCAGCAAAAATCTGAGTTTTGGCAGTTCACTCAAAAATGGTGGCAACCGATTGCAAATGCTCCCCTGAAAGCTTTGGCGATGGAAACAGAAGGCTTTTTATCACAGGACAAGAAATCAGCCCTCAAAAACTTAACCGGCAGAAAATATTTTTTTGAAAAAATCCCTAAGCCCCGGGGTCACAATTTCAGCAAAAATCTGACTTTTTGCAATTCACTCAAAAATGGTGCCAGCCGGTTGCAAATGCTCTCCTGAAATGTTTGGCACTCAAAACAGAAGGCTTTTTATCACAGGACAAGAAATCAGCCCTCAAAAACTTAACCGGCAGAAAATATTTTTTCGAAAAAATCCCTAAGCCCCGGGGTCACAATTTCAGCAAAAATCTGACTTTTGGCAAATTCACTCAAAAATGGTGCCAAAAGCTTGAAAATGCTCTCCTGAAAGGTTTGGCACTCGAAACCGAAGGCTTTTTATCACAAGACAAGAAATCAGCCCTCAACAACTTAACCGGCAGAAAATATTTTTTTGAAAAAATCCCTAAGCCCCGGGGTCACAATTTCAGCAAAAATCTGACTTTTGGCAGTTCACTCACAAATGGTGCCAACCGGTTGCAAATGCTCCCCTGAAAGCTTTGGCGATGGAAACAGAAGGCTTTTTATCACAGGACAAGAAATCAGCCCTCAAAAACTTAACCGGCAGAAAATATTTTTTTGAAAAAATCCCTAAGCCCCGGGGTCACAATTTCAGCAAAAATCTGACTTTTGGCAGTTCACTCAAAAATGGTGCCAACCGGTTGCAAATGCTCCCCTGAAAGCTTTGGCGATGGAAACAGAAGGCTTTTTATCACAGGACAAGAAAATAGCCCTCAACAACTTAACCGGCAGAAAATATTTTTTTGAAAAAATCCCTAAGCCCCGGGGTCACAATTTCAGCAAAAATCTGACTTTTGGCAGTTCACTCAAAAATGGTGCCAACCGGTTGCAAATGCTCCCCTGAAAGCTTTGGCGATGGAAACAGAAGGCTTTTTATCACAGGACAAGAAATCAGCCCTCAACAACTTAACCGGCAGAAAATATTTTTTTGAAAAAATCCCTAAGCCCCGGGGTCACAATTTCAGCAAAAATCTGACTTTTGGCAGTTCACTCAAAAATGGTGCCAACCGGTTGCAAATGCTCCCCTGAAAGCTTTGGCGATGGAAACAGAAGGCTTTTTATCACAGGACAAGAAATCAGCCCTCAACAACTTAAGCGGCAGAAAATATTTTTTTGAAAAAACCCCTAATCCCCGGGGTCACAATTTCAGCAAAAATCTGACTTTTGGCAGTTCACTCAAAAATGGTGCCAACCAGTTGCAAATGCTACCCTGAAAGCTTTGGCGATGGAAACAGAAGGCTTTTTATCACAGGACAAGAAATCAGTACTCAAAAACTTAACCGGCAGAAAATATTTTTTTGAAAAAATCCCTAAGCCCCGGGGTCACAATTTCAGAAAAAATCTGACTTTTGGCAATTCACTCAAAAATGGTGCCCAAAGCTTGAAAATGCTCTCCTGAAAGGTTTGACACTCGAAACAGAAGGCTTTTTATCACAGGACAAGAAATCAGCCCTCAACAACTTAAGCAGCAGAAAATATTTTTTTGAAAAAATCCCTAAGCCCCGGGGTCACAATTTCAGCAAAAATCTGAGTTTTGGCAGTTCACTCAAAAATGGTGGCAACCGATTGCAAATGCTCCCCTGAAAGCTTTGGCGATGGAAACAGAAGGCTTTTTATCACAGGACAAGAAATCAGCCCTCAAAAACTTAAGCGGCAGAAAATATTTTTTTGAAAAAATCCCTAAGCCCCGGGGTCATAATTTAAGCAAAAATCTGACTTTTGGCAATTCACTCAAAAATGGTGCCAACCGGTTGCAAATGCTCCCCTGAAAGGTTTGGCACTCGAAACAGAAGGCTTTTCATCACAGGATACAAAATCAGCCCTCAGCAACTTAACCGGCAGAAAATAATTTTTTGAAAAAACCCCTAATCCCCGGGGTCACAATTTCAGCAAAAATCTGACTTTTGGCAGTTCACTCAAAAATGGTGCCAACCAGTTGCAAATGCTACCCTGAAAGCTTTGGCACTCAAAACAGAAGGCTTTTTATCACAGGACAAGAAATCAGCCCTCAAAAACTTAACCGGCAGAAAATATTTTTTTGAAAAAATCCCTAAGCCCCGGGGTCACAATTTCAGCAAAAATCTGACTTTTGGCAATTCACTCAAAAATGGTGCCAAAAGCTTGAAAATGCTCTCCTGAAAGGTTTGGCACTCGAAACCGAAGGCTTTTTATCACAAGACAAGAAATCAGCCCTCAACAACTTAACCGGCAGAAAATATTTTTTTGAAAAAATCCCTAAGCCCCGGGGTCACAATTTCAGCAAAAATCTGACTTTTGGCAGTTCACTCACAAATGGTGCCAACCGGTTGCAAATGCTCCCCTGAAAGCTTTGGCGATGGAAACAGAAGGCTTTTTATCACAGGACAAGAAATCAGCCCTCAAAAACTTAACCGGCAGAAATTTTTTTTTTGAAAAAATCCCTAAGCCCCGGGGTCACAATTTCAGCAAAAATCTGACTTTTGGCAGTTCACTCAAAAATGGTGCCAACCGGTTGCAAATGCTCCCCTGAAAGCTTTGGCGATGGAAACAGAAGGCTTTTTATCACAGGACAAGAAATCAGTACTCAAAAACTTAAGCGGCAGAAAATATTTTTTTGAAAAAACCCCTAATCCCCGGGGTCACAATTTCAGCAAAAATCTGACTTTTGGCAGTTCACTCAAAAATGGTGCCAACCAGTTGCAAATGCTACCCTGAAAGCTTTGGCGATGGAAACAGAAGGCTTTTTATCACAGGACAAGAAATCAGTACTCAAAAACTTAACCGGCAGAAAATATTTTTTTGAAAAAATCCCTAAGCCCCGGGGTCACAATTTCAGCAAAAATCTGACTTTTGGCAATTCACTCAAAAATGGTGCCAACCGGTTGCAAATGCTCTCCTGAAAGGTTTGACACCCGAAACAGAAGGCTTTTTATCACAGGACAAGAAATCAGCCCTCAACAACTTAAGCAGCAGAAAATATTTTTTTGAAAAAATCCCTAAGCCCCGGGGTCACAATTTCAGCAAAAATCTGAGTTTTGGCAGTTCACTCAAAAATGGTGGCAACCGATTGCAAATGCTCCCCTGAAAGCTTTGGCGATGGAAACAGAAGGCTTTTTATCACAGGACAAGAAATCAGCCCTCAACAACTTAAGCGGCAGAAAATATTTTTTTGAAAAAATCCCTAAGCCCCGGGGTCATAATTTAAGCAAAAATCTGACTTTTGGCAATTCACTCAAAAATGGTGCCAACCGGTTGCAAATGCTCCCCTGAAAGGTTTGGCACTCGAAACAGAAGGCTTTTCATCACAGGATAAAAAATCAGCCCTCAGCAACTTAACCGGCAGAAAATAATTTTTTGAAAAAACCCCTAATCCCCGGGGTCACAATTTCAGCAAAAATCTGACTTTTGGCAGTTCACTCAAAAATGGTGCCAACCGGTTGCAAATGCTACCCTGAAAGCTTTGGCGATGGAAACAGAAGGCTTTTTATCACAGGACAAGAAATCAGTACTCAAAAACTTAACCGGCAGAAAATATTTTTTTGAAAAAATCCCTAAGCCCCGGGGTCACAATTTCAGAAAAAATCTGACTTTTGGCAATTCACTCAAAAATGGTGCCCAAAGCTTGAAAATGCTCTCCTGAAAGGTTTGACACTCGAAACAGAAGGCTTTTTATCACAGGACAAGAAATCAGCCCTCAAAAACTTAACCGGCAGAAAATATTTTTTTGAAAAAATCCCTAAGCCCCGGGGTCACAATTTCAGCAAAAATCCGACTTTTGGCAATTCACTCAAAAATGGTGCCCAAAGCTTGAAAATGCTATGCTGAAAGGTTTGGCACTCGAAACAGAAGGCTTTTTATCACAGGACAAGAAATCAGCCCTCAACAACTTAAGCAGCAGAAAATATTTTTTTGAAAAAATCCCTAAGCCCCGGGGTCACAATTTCAGCAAAAATCTGAGTTTTGGCAGTTCACTCAAAAATGGTGGCAACCGATTGCAAATGCTCCCCTGAAAGCTTTGGCGATGGAAACAGAAGGCTTTTTATCACAGGACAAGAAATCAGCCCTCAACAACTTAAGCGGCAGAAAATATTTTTTTGAAAAAATCCCTAAGCCCCGGGGTCATAATTTAAGCAAAAATCTGACTTTTGGCAATTCACTCAAAAATGGTGCCAACCGGTTGCAAATGCTCCCCTGAAAGGTTTGGCACTCGAAACAGAAGGCTTTTCATCACAGGATAAAAAATCAGCCCTCAGCAACTTAACCGGCAGAAAATAATTTTTTGAAAAAACCCCTAATCCCCGGGGTCACAATTTCAGCAAAAATCTGACTTTTGGCAGTTCACTCAAAAATGGTGCCAACCGGTTGCAAATGCTACCCTGAAAGCTTTGGCGATGGAAACAGAAGGCTTTTTATCACAGGACAAGAAATCAGTACTCAAAAACTTAACCGGCAGAAAATATTTTTTTGAAAAAATCCCTAAGCCCCGGGGTCACAATTTCAGAAAAAATCTGACTTTTGGCAATTCACTCAAAAATGGTGCCCAAAGCTTGAAAATGCTCTCCTGAAAGGTTTGACACTCGAAACAGAAGGCTTTTTATCACAGGACAAGAAATCAGCCCTCAAAAACTTAACCGGCAGAAAATATTTTTTTGAAAAAATCGCTAAGCCCCGGGGTCACAATTTCAGCAAAAATCCGACTTTTGGCAATTCACTCAAAAATGGTGCCCAAAGCTTGAAAATGCTATCCTGAAAGGTTTGGCACTCGAAACAGAAGGCTTTTTATCACAGGACAAGAAATCAGCCCTCAAAAACTTAACCGGCAGAAAATATTTTTTTAAAAAAATCCCTAAGCCCCGGGGTCACAATTTCAGCAAAAATCCTAATTTTGGCAATTTACTCAAAAATGGTGCCAACCGGTTGCAAATGCTCCCCTGAAAGGTTTGGCACTCGAAACAGAAGGCTTTTTATCACAGGACAAGAAATCAGTACTCAAAAACTTAACCGGCAGAAAATATTTTTTTGAAAAAATCCCTAAGCCCCGGGGTCACAATTTCAGAAAAAATCTGACTTTTGGCAATTCACTCAAAAATGGTGCCAAAAGCTTGAAAATGCTCTCCTGAAAGGTTTGGCACTCAAAACAGAAGGCTTTTTATCACAGGACAAGAAATCAGCCCTCAAAAACTTAACCGGCAGAAAATATTTTTTTGAAAAAATCCGTAAGCCCCGGGGTCACAATTTCAGCAAAAATCTGACTTTTGGCAATTCACTCAAAAATGGTGCCCAAAGCTTGAAAATGCTCTCCTGAAAGGTTTGGCACTCGAAACAGAAGGCTTTTTATCACAGGACAAGAAATCAGCCCTCAAAAACTTAACCGGCAGAAAATATTTTTTTAAAAAAATCCCTAAGCCCCGGGGTCACAATTTCAGCAAAAATCCGACTTTTGGCAATTTACTCAAAAATGGTGCCAACCGGTTGCAAATGCTGCCCTGAATGGTTTGGCACTCGAAACAGAAGGCTTTTTATCACAGGACAAGAAATCAGCCCTCAAAAACTTAACCGGCAGAAAATATTTTTTTGAAAAAATCCCTAAGCCCCGGGGTCACAATTAGAGCAAAAATCCGACTTTTGGCAATTCACTCAAAAATGGTGCCCAAAGCTTGAAAATGCTCTCCTGAAAGGTTTGGCACTCGAAACAGAAGGCTTTTTATCACAGGACAAGAAATCAGCCCTCAAAAACTTAACCGGCAGAAAATATTTTTTTGAAAAAATCCTTAAGCCCCGGGGTCACAATTTCAGCAAAAATCTGACTTTTGGCAATTCACTCAAAAATGGTGCCCAAAGCTTGAAAATGCTCTCCTGAAAGGTTTGGCACTCGAAACCGGAGGCTTTTTATCACAGGACAAGAAATCAGCCCTCAAAAACTTATCCGGCAGAAAGTATTTTTTTGAAAAAATCCCTAAGCCCCGGGGTCACAATTTCAGCAAAAATCCGACTTTTGGCAATTCACTCAAAAATGGTGCCAACCGGTTGCAAATGCTCCCCTGAAAGGTTTGGCACTCGAAACAGAAGGCTTTTTATCACAGGACAAGAAATCAGCCCTCAACAACTTAAGCGGCAGAAAATATTTTTTTGAAAAAATCCCTAAGCCCCAGGGTCACAATTTCCGCAAAAATCTGACTTTTGGCAATTCACTCAAAAAATGGTGCCCAAAGCTTGAAAATGCTCTCCTGAAAGATTTGGCACTCGAAACAGAAGGCTTTTTATCACAGGACAAGAAATCAGACCTCAAAAACTTAACCGGCAGAAAATATTTTTTTGAAAAAATCCCTAAGCCCCGGGGTCACAATTTCAGCAAAAATCTGACTTTTGGCAATTCACTCAAAAATGGTGCCAAAAGCTTGAAAATGCTCTCCTGAAAGGTTTGGCACTCGAAACCGAAGGCTTTTTATCACAGGACAAGAAATCAGCCCTCAACAACTTAACCGGCTGAAAATATTTTTTTGAAAAAATCCCTAAGCCCCGGGGTCACAATTTCAGCAAAAATCTGACTTTTGGCAGTTCACTCAAAAATGGTGCCCAAAGCTTGAAAATGCTCTCCTGAAAGGGTTGGCACTCGAAACCGAAGGCTTTTTATCACAGGACAAGAAATCAGCCCTCAAAAACTTAACCGGCAGAAAATATTTTTTTGAAAAAATCCCTAAGCCCCGGGGTCACAATTAGAGCAAAAATCCGACTTTTGGCAATTTACTCAAAAATGGTGCCAACGGGTTGCAAATGCTCCCCTGAATGGTTTGGCACTAGAAACAGAAGGCTTTTTATCACAGGACAAGAAATCAGCCCTCAACACCATAACCGGCAGAAAATATTTTTTTGAAAAAATCCTTAAGCCCCGGGGTCACAATTTCAGCAAAAATCTGACTTTTGGCAATTCACTCAAAAATGGTGCCCAAAGCTTGAAAATGCTCTCCTGAAAGGTTTGGCACTCGAAACCGGAGGCTTTTTATCACAGGACAAGAAATCAGCCCTCAAAAACTTATCCGGCAGAAAGTATTTTTTTGAAAAAATCCCTAAGCCCCGGGGTCACAATTTCAGCAAAAATCTGACTTTTCGCAATTCACTCAAAAATGGTGCCAGCCGGTTGCAAATGCTCTCCTGAAATGTTTGGCACTCAAAACAGAAGGCTTTTTATCACAGGACAAGAAATCAGCCCTCTAAAACTTAACCGGCAGAAAATATTTTTTTGAAAAAATCCCTAAGCCCCGGGGTCACAATTTCAGCGAAAATCTGACTTTTGGCAATTCACTCAAAAATGATGCCCAAAGCTTGAAAATGCTCTCCTGAAAGGGTTGGCACTCGAAACCGAAGGCTTTTTATCACAGGACAAGAAATCAGACCTCAAAAACTTAACCGGCAGAAAATATTTTTTTGAAAAAATCCCTAAGCCCCGGGGTCACAATTTCAGCAAAAATCTGACTTTTGGCAATTCACTCAAAAATGGTGCCAAAAGCTTGAAAATGCTCTCCTGAAAGGTTTGGCACTCGAAACCGAAGGCTTTTCATCACAGGACAAGAAATCAGCCCTCAAAAACTTAACCGGCAGAAAATATTTTTTTGAAAAAATCCCTAAGCCCCGGGGTCACAATTTCAGCAAAAATCTGACTTTTTGCAATTCACTCAAAAATGGTGCCAGCCGGTTGCAAATCCTCTCCTGAAATGTTTGGCACTCAAAACAGAAGGCTTTTTATCACAGGACAAGAAATCAGCCCTCAAAAACTTAACCGGCAGAAAATATTTTTTTGAAAAAATCCCTAACCCCCGGGGTCACAATTTCCGCAAATATCTGACTTTTGGCAATTCACTCAAAAATGGTGACAAAAGCTTGAAAATGCTCTCCTGAAAGGTTTGGCACTCGAAACCGAAGGCTTTTTATCACAGGACAAGAAATCAGCCCTCAACAGCTTAACCGGCAGAAAATATTTTTTTGAAAAAATCCCTAAGCCCCGGGGTCACAATTTCAGCAAAAATCTGACTTTTGGCAATTCACTCAAAAATGGTGCCAACTGGTTGCAAATGCTCCCCTGAAAGCTTTGGCGATGGAAACAGAAGGCTTTTTATCACAGGACAAGAAATCAGCCCTCAAAAACTTAAGCGGCAGAAAATATTTTTTTGAAAAAATCCCTAATCCCTGGGGTCACAATTTCAGCAAAATTCTTACTTTTGGCAATTCACTCAAAAATGGTGCCAAAAGCTTGAAAATGCTCTCCTGAAAGGTTTGGCACTCGAAACAGAAGGCTTTTTATCACAGGACAAGAAATCAGCCCTCAAAAACTTAACCGGCAGAAAATATTTTTTTGAAAAAATCCCTAAGCCCCGGGGTCACAATTTCAGCAAAAATCTGACTTTTGGCAGTTCACTCACAAATGGTGCCAACCGGTTGCAAATGCTCCCCTGAAAGCTTTGGCGATGGAAACAGAAGGCTTTTTATCACAGGACAAGAAATCAGCCCTCAAAAACTTAACCGGCAGAAAATATTTTTTTGAAAAAATCCCTAAGCCCCGGGGTCACAATTTCAGCAAAAATCCGACTTTTGGCAATTCACTCAAAAATGGTGCCAACCGGTTGCAAATGCTCCCCTGAAAAGTTTGGCGATGGAAACAGAAGGCTTTTTATCACAGGACAAGAAATCAGCCCTCAACAACTTAACCGGCAGAAAATATTTTTTTGAAAAAATCCCTAAGCCCCGGGGTCACAATTTCAGCAAAAATCTGACTTTTGGCAGTTCACTCAAAAATGGTGCCAACCGGTTGCAAATGCTCCCCTGAAAGCTTTGGCGATGGAAACAGAAGGCTTTTTATCACAGGACAAGAAATCAGCCCTCAACAACTTAACCGGCAGAAAATATTTTTTTGAAAAAATCCCTAAGCCCCGGGGTCACAATTTCAGCAAAAATCTGACTTTTGGCAGTTCACTCAAAAATGGTGCCAACCGGTTGCAAATGCTCCCCTGAAAGCTTTGGCGATGGAAACAGAAGGCTTTTTATCACAGGACAAGAAATCAGCCCTCAACAACTTAAGCGGCAGAAAATATTTTTTTGAAAAAACCCCTAATCCCCGGGGTCACAATTTCAGCAAAAATCTGACTTTTGGCAGTTCACTCAAAAATGGTGCCAACCAGTTGCAAATGCTACCCTGAAAGCTTTGGCGATGGAAACAGAAGGCTTTTTATCACAGGACAAGAAATCAGTACTCAAAAACTTAACCGGCAGAAAATATTTTTTTGAAAAAATCCCTAAGCCCCGGGGTCACAATTTCAGAAAAAATCTGACTTTTGGCAATTCACTCAAAAATGGTGCCCAAAGCTTGAAAATGCTCTCCTGAAAGGTTTGACACTCGAAACAGAAGGCTTTTTATCACAGGACAAGAAATCAGCCCTCAACAACTTAAGCAGCAGAAAATATTTTTTTGAAAAAATCCCTAAGCCCCGGGGTCACAATTTCAGCAAAAATCTGAGTTTTGGCCGTTCACTCAAAAATGGTGGCAACCGATTGCAAATGCTCCCCTGAAAGCTTTGGCGATGGAAACAGAAGGCTTTTTATCACAGGACAAGAAATCAGCCCTCAACAACTTAAGCGGCAGAAAATATTTTTTTGAAAAAATCCCTAAGCCCCGGGGTCATAATTTAAGCAAAAATCTGACTTTTGGCAATTCACTCAAAAATGGTGCCAACCGGTTGCAAATGCTCCCCTGAAAGGTTTGGCACTCGAAACAGAAGGCTTTTCATCACAGGATACAAAATCAGCCCTCAGCAACTTAACCGGCAGAAAATAATTTTTTGAAAAAACCCCTAATCCCCGGGGTCACAATTTCAGCAAAAATCTGACTTTTGGCAGTTCACTCAAAAATGGTGCCAACCAGTTGCAAATGCTACCCTGAAAGCTTTGGCACTCAAAACAGAAGGCTTTTTATCACAGGACAAGAAATCAGCCCTCAAAAACTTAACCGGCAGAAAATATTTTTTTGAAAAAATCCCTAAGCCCCGGGGTCACAATTTCAGCAAAAATCTGACTTTTGGCAATTCACTCAAAAATGGTGCCAAAAGCTTGAAAATGCTCTCCTGAAAGGTTTGGCACTCGAAACCGAAGGCTTTTTATCACAAGACAAGAAATCAGCCCTCAACAACTTAACCGGCAGAAAATATTTTTTTTAAAAAATCCCTAAGCCCCGGGGTCACAATTTCAGCAAAAATCTGACTTTTGGCAGTTCACTCACAAATGGTGCCAACCGGTTGCAAATGCTCCCCTGAAAGCTTTGGCGATGGAAACAGAAGGCTTTTTATCACAGGACAAGAAATCAGCCCTCAAAAACTTAACCGGCAGAAATTTTTTTTTTGAAAAAATCCCTAAGCCCCGGGGTCACAATTTCAGCAAAAATCTGACTTTTGGCAGTTCACTCAAAAATGGTGCCAACCGGTTGCAAATGCTCCCCTGAAAGCTTTGGCGATGGAAACAGAAGGCTTTTTATCACAGGACAAGAAATCAGTACTCAAAAACTTAAGCGGCAGAAAATATTTTTTTGAAAAAACCCCTAATCCCCGGGGTCACAATTTCAGCAAAAATCTGACTTTTGGCAGTTCACTCAAAAATGGTGCCAACCAGTTGCAAATGCTACCCTGAAAGCTTTGGCGATGGAAACAGAAGGCTTTTTATCACAGGACAAGAAATCAGTACTCAAAAACTTAACCGGCAGAAAATCTTTTTTTGAAAAAATCCCTAAGCCCCGGGGTCACAATTTCAGAAAAAATCTGACTTTTGGCAATTCACTCAAAAATGGTGCCAACCGGTTGCAAATGCTCCCCTGAAAGGTTTGGCACTCGAAACAGAAGGCTTTTTATCACAGGACAAGAAATCAGCCCTCAACAACTTAAGCGGCAGAAAATATTTTTTTGAAAAAACCCCTAATCCCCGGGGTCACAATTTCAGCAAAAATCTGACTTTTGGCAGTTCACTCAAAAATGGTGCCAACCAGTTGCAAATGCTACCCTGAAAGCTTTGGCGATGGAAACAGAAGGCTTTTTATCACAGGACAAGAAATTAGTACTCAAAAACTTAACCGGCAGAAAATATTTTTTTGAAAAAATCCCTAAGCCCCGGGGTCACAATTTCAGAAAAAATCTGACTTTTGGCAATTCACTCAAAAATGGTGCCCAAAGCTTGAAAATGCTCTCCTGAAAGGTTTGACACCCGAAACAGAAGGCTTTTTATCACAGGACAAGAAATCAGCCCTCAACAACTTAAGCAGCAGAAAATATTTTTTTGAAAAAATCCCTAAGCCCCGGGGTCACAATTTCAGCAAAAATCTGAGTTTTGGCAGTTCACTCAAAAATGGTGGCAACCGATTGCAAATGCTCCCCTGAAAGCTTTGGCGATGGAAACAGAAGGCTTTTTATCACAGGACAAGAAATCAGCCCTCAACAACTTAAGCGGCAGAAAATATTTTTTTGAAAAAATCCCTAAGCCCCGGGGTCACAATTTCAGCAAAAATCCGACTTTTGGCAATTCACTCAAAAATGGTGCCAACCGGTTGCAAATGCTCCCCTGAAAGGTTTGGCACTCGAAACAGAAGGCTTTTCATCACAGGATAAAAAATCAGCCCTCAGCAACTTAACCGGCAGAAAATAATTTTTTGAAAAAACCCCTAATCCCCGGGGTCACAATTTCAGCAAAAATCTGACTTTTGGCAGTTCACTCAAAAATGGTGCCAACCGGTTGCAAATGCTACCCTGAAAGCTTTGGCGATGGAAACAGAAGGCTTTTTATCACAGGACAAGAAATCAGTACTCAAAAACTTAACCGGCAGAAAATATTTTTTTGAAAAAATCCCTAAGCCCCGGGGTCACAATTTCAGAAAAAATCTGACTTTTGGCAATTCACTCAAAAATGGTGCCCAAAGCTTGAAAATGCTCTCCTGAAAGGTTTGACACTCGAAACAGAAGGCTTTTTATCACAGGACAAGAAATCAGCCCTCAAAAACTTAACCGGCAGAAAATATTTTTTTGAAAAAATCCCTAAGCCCCGGGGTCACAATTTCAGCAAAAATCCGACTTTTGGCAATTCACTCAAAAATGGTGCCCAAAGCTTGAAAATGCTATCCTGAAAGGTTTGGCACTCGAAACAGAAGGCTTTTTATCACAGGACAAGAAATCAGCCCTCAACAACTTAAGCAGCAGAAAATATTTTTTTGAAAAAATCCCTAAGCCCCGGGGTCACAATTTCAGCAAAAATCTGAGTTTTGGCAGTTCACTCAAAAATGGTGGCAACCGATTGCAAATGCTCCCCTGAAAGCTTTGGCGATGGAAACAGAAGGCTTTTTATCACAGGACAAGAAATCAGCCCTCAACAACTTAAGCGGCAGAAAATATTTTTTTGAAAAAATCCCTAAGCCCCGGGGTCATAATTTAAGCAAAAATCTGACTTTTGGCAATTCACTCAAAAATGGTGCCAACCGGTTGCAAATGCTCCCCTGAAAGGTTTGGCACTCGAAACAGAAGGCTTTTCATCACAGGATAAAAAATCAGCCCTCAGCAACTTAACCGGCAGAAAATAATTTTTTGAAAAAACCCCTAATCCCCGGGGTCACAATTTCAGCAAAAATCTGACTTTTGGCAGTTCACTCAAAAATGGTGCCAACCGGTTGCCAATGCTACCCTGAAAGCTTTGGCGATGGAAACAGAAGGCTTTTTATCACAGGACAAGAAATCAGTACTCAAAAACTTAACCGGCAGAAAATATTTTTTTGAAAAAATCCCTAAGCCCCGGGGTCACAATTTCAGAAAAAATCTGACTTTTGGCAATTCACTCAAAAATGGTGCCCAAAGCTTGAAAATGCTCTCCTGAAAGGTTTGACACTCGAAACAGAAGGCTTTTTATCACAGGACAAGAAATCAGCCCTCAAAAACTTAACCGGCAGAAAATATTTTTTTGAAAAAATCCCTAAGCCCCGGGGTCACAATTTCAGCAAAAATCCGACTTTTGGCAATTCACTCAAAAATGGTGCCCAAAGCTTGAAAATGCTATCCTGAAAGGTTTGGCACTCGAAACAGAAGGCTTTTTATCACAGGACAAGAAATCAGCCCTCAAAAACTTAACCGGCAGAAAATATTTTTTTAAAAAAATCCCTAAGCCCCGGGGTCACAATTTCAGCAAAAATCCTAATTTTGGCAATTTACTCAAAAATGGTGCCAACCGGTTGCAAATGCTCCCCTGAAAGGTTTGGCACTCGAAACAGAAGGCTTTTTATCACAGGACAAGAAATCAGTACTCAAAAACTTAACCGGCAGAAAATATTTTTTTGAAAAAATCCCTAAGCCCCGGGGTCACAATTTCAGAAAAAATCTGACTTTTGGCAATTCACTCAAAAATGGTGCCAAAAGCTTGAAAATGCTCTCCTGAAAGGTTTGGCACTCAAAACAGAAGGCTTTTTATCACAGGACAAGAAATCAGCCCTCAAAAACTTAACCGGCAGAAAATATTTTTTTGAAAAAATCCGTAAGCCCCGGGGTCACAATTTCAGCAAAAATCTGACTTTTGGCAATTCACTCAAAAATGGTGCCCAAAGCTTGAAAATGCTCTCCTGAAAGGTTTGGCACTCGAAACAGAAGGCTTTTTATCACAGGACAAGAAATCAGCCCTCAAAAACTTAACCGGCAGAAAATATTTTTTTAAAAAAATCCCTAAGCCCCGGGGTCACAATTTCAGCAAAAATCCGACTTTTGGCAATTTACTCAAAAATGGTGCCAACCGGTTGCAAATGCTGCCCTGAATGGTTTGGCACTCGAAACAGAAGGCTTTTTATCACAGGACAAGAAATCAGCCCTCAAAAACTTAACCGGCAGAAAATATTTTTTTGAAAAAATCCCTAAGCCCCTGGGTCACAATTAGAGCAAAAATCCGACTTTTGGCAATTCACTCAAAAATGGTGCCCAAAGCTTGAAAATGCTCTCCTGAAAGGTTTGGCACTCGAAACAGAAGGCTTTTTATCACAGGACAAGAAATCAGCCCTCAAAAACTTAACCGGCAGAAAATATTTTTTTGAAAAAATCCTTAAGCCCCGGGGTCACAATTTCAGCAAAAATCTGACTTTTGGCAATTCACTCAAAAATGGTGCCCAAAGCTTGAAAATGCTCTCCTGAAAGGTTTGGCACTCGAAACCGGAGGCTTTTTATCACAGGACAAGAAATCAGCCCTCAAAAACTTATCCGGCAGAAAGTATTTTTTTGAAAAAATCCCTAAGCCCCGGGGTCACAATTTCAGCAAAAATCCGACTTTTGGCAATTCACTCAAAAATGGTGCCAACCGGTTGCAAATGCTCCCCTGAAAGGTTTGGCACTCGAAACAGAAGGCTTTTTATCACAGGACAAGAAATCAGCCCTCAACAACTTAAGCGGCAGAAAATATTTTTTTGAAAAAATCCCTAAGCCCCAGGGTCACAATTTCCGCAAAAATCTGACTTTTGGCAATTCACTCAAAAAATGGTGCCCAAAGCTTGAAAATGCTCTCCTGAAAGATTTGGCACTCGAAACAGAAGGCTTTTTATCACAGGACAAGAAATCAGACCTCAAAAACTTAACCGGCAGAAAATATTTTTTTGAAAAAATCCCTAAGCCCCGGGGTCACAATTTCAGCAAAAATCTGACTTTTGGCAATTCACTCAAAAATGGTGCCAAAAGCTTGAAAATGCTCTCCTGAAAGGTTTGGCACTCGAAACCGAAGGCTTTTTATCACAGGACAAGAAATCAGCCCTCAACAACTTAACCGGCTGAAAATATTTTTTTGAAAAAATCCCTAAGCCCCGGGGTCACAATTTCAGCAAAAATCTGACTTTTGGCAGTTCACTCAAAAATGGTGCCCAAAGCTTGAAAATGCTCTCCTGAAAGGGTTGGCACTCGAAACCGAAGGCTTTTTATCACAGGACAAGAAATCAGCCCTCAAAAACTTAACCGGCAGAAAATATTTTTTTGAAAAAATCCCTAAGCCCCGGGGTCACAATTAGAGCAAAAATCCGACTTTTGGCAATTTACTCAAAAATGGTGCCAACGGGTTGCAAATGCTCCCCTGAATGGTTTGGCACTAGAAACAGAAGGCTTTTTATCACAGGACAAGAAATCAGCCCTCAACACCATAACCGGCAGAAAATATTTTTTTGAAAAAATCCTTAAGCCCCGGGGTCACAATTTCAGCAAAAATCTGACTTTTGGCAATTCACTCAAAAATGGTGCCCAAAGCTTGAAAATGCTCTCCTGAAAGGTTTGGCACTCGAAACCGGAGGCTTTTTATCACAGGACAAGAAATCAGCCCTCAAAAACTTATCCGGCAGAAAGTATTTTTTTGAAAAAATCCCTAAGCCCCGGGGTCACAATTTCAGCAAAAATCTGACTTTTCGCAATTCACTCAAAAATGGTGCCAGCCGGTTGCAAATGCTCTCCTGAAATGTTTGGCACTCAAAACAGAAGGCTTTTTATCACAGGACAAGAAATCAGCCCTCTAAAACTTAACCGGCAGAAAATATTTTTTTGAAAAAATCCCTAAGCCCCGGGGTCACAATTTCAGCGAAAATCTGACTTTTGGCAATTCACTCAAAAATGATGCCCAAAGCTTGAAAATGCTCTCCTGAAAGGGTTGGCACTCGAAACCGAAGGCTTTTTATCACAGGACAAGAAATCAGACCTCAAAAACTTAACCGGCAGAAAATATTTTTTTGAAAAAATCCCTAAGCCCCGGGGTCACAATTTCAGCAAAAATCTGACTTTTGGCAATTCACTCAAAAATGGTGCCAAAAGCTTGAAAATGCTCTCCTGAAAGGTTTGGCACTCGAAACCGAAGGCTTTTCATCACAGGACAAGAAATCAGCCCTCAACAACTTAACCGGCAGAAAATATTTTTTTGAAAAAATCCCTAAGCCCCGGGGTCACAATTTCAGCAAAAATCTGACTTTTGGCAGTTCACTCAAAAATGGTGCCCAAAGCTTGAAAACGCTCTCCTGAAAGGGTTGGCACTCGAAACCGAAGGCTTTTTATCACAGGACAAGAAATCAGCCCTCAACAACTTAACCGGCAGAAAATGTTTTTTTGAAAAAATCCCTAAGCCCCGGGGTCACAATTTCAGCAAAAATCTGACTTTTGACAGTTCACTCAAAAATGGTGCCCAAAGCTTGAAAATGCTCTCCTGAAAGGGTTGGCACTCGAAACCGAAGGCTTTTTATCACAGGACAAGAAATCAGCCCTCAAAAACTTAACCGGCAGAAAATATTTTTTTGAAAAAATCCCTAAGCCCCGGGGTCACAATTAGAGCAAAAATCCGACTTTTGGCAATTCACTCAAAAATGGTGCCCAAAGCTTGAAAATGCTCTCCTGAAAGGTTTGGCACTCGAAACAGAAGGCTTTTTATCACAGGACAAGAAATCAGCCCTCAAAAACTTAACCGGCAGAAAATATTTTTTTGAAAAAATCCTTAAGCCCCGGGGGTCACAATTTCAGCAAAAATCTGACTTTTGGCAATTCACTCAAAAATGGTGCCCAAAGCTTGAAAATGCTCTCCTGAAAGGTTTGGCACTCGAAACCGGAGGCTTTTTATCACAGGACAAGAAATCAGCCCTCAAAAACTTATCCGGCAGAAAGTATTTTTTTGAAAAAATCCCTAAGCCCCGGGGTCACAATTTCAGCAAAAATCCGACTTTTGGCAATTCACTCAAAAATGGTGCCAACCGGTTGCAAATGCTCCCCTGAAAGGTTTGGCACTCGAAACAGAAGGCTTTTTATCACAGGACAAGAAATCAGCCCTCAACAACTTAAGCGGCAGAAAATATTTTTTTGAAAAAATCCCTAAGCCCCAGGGTCACAATTTCCGCAAAAATCTGACTTTTGGCAATTCACTCAAAAATTGGTGCCCAAAGCTTGAAAATGCTCTCCTGAAAGATTTGGCACTCGAAACAGAAGGCTTTTTATCACAGGACAAGAAATCAGACCTCAAAAACTTAACCGGCAGAAAATATTTTTTTGAAAAAATCCCTAAGCCCCGGGGTCACAATTTCAGCAAAAATCTGACTTTTGGCAATTCACTCAAAAATGGTGCCAGCCGGTTGCAAATGCTCTCCTGAAATGTTTGGCACTCAAAACAGAAGGCTTTTTATCACAGGACAAGAAATCAGCCCTCAACAACTTAACCGGCAGAAAATATTTTTTTGAAAAAATCCCTAAGCCCCGGGGTCACAATTTCAGCAAAAATCTGACTTTTGGCAGTTCACTCAAAAATGGTGCCCAAAGCTTGAAAACGCTCTCCTGAAAGGGTTGGCACTCGAAACCGAAGGCTTTTTATCACAGGACAAGAAAACAGCCCTCAAAAACTTAACCGGCAGAAAATATTTTTTTGAAAAAATCCCTAAGCCCCGGGGTCACAATTAGAGCAAAAATCCGACTTTTGGCAATTTACTCAAAAATGGTGCCAACCGGTTGCAAATGCTCCCCTGAATGGTTTGGCACTCGAAACAGAAGGCTTTTTATCACAGGACAAGAAATCAGCCCTCAACAACTTAACCGGCAGAAAATATTTTTTTGAAAAAATCCCTAAGCCCCGGGGTCACAATTTCAGCAAAAATCTGACTTTTGGCAATTCACTCAAAAATGGTGCCCAAAGCTTGAAAATGCTCTCCTGAAAGGTTGGGCACTCGAAACAGAAGGCTTTTTATCACAGGACAAGAAATCAGCCCTCAAAAACTTAACCGGCAGAAAATATTTTTTTGAAAAAATCCCTAAGCCCCAGGGTCACAATTTCCGCAAAAATCTGACTTTTGGCAATTCACTCAAAAAATGGTGCCCAAAGCTTGAAAATGCTCTCCTGAAAGATTTGGCACTCGAAACAGAAGGCTTTTTATCACAGGACAAGAAATCAGACCTCAAAAACTTAACCGGCAGAAAATATTTTTTTGAAAAAATCCCTAAGCCCCGGGGTCACAATTTCAGCAAAAATCTGACTTTTGGCAGTTCACTCAAAAATGGTGCCCAAAGCTTGAAAAAGCTCTCCTGAAAGGGTTGGCACTCGAAACCGAAGGCTTTTTATAACAGGACAAGAAATCAGCCCTCAAAAACTTAACCGGCAGAAAATATTTTTTTGAAAAAATCCCTAAGCCCCGGGGTCACAATTAGAGCAAAAATCTGACTTTTGGCAGTTCACTCAAAAATGGTGCCAACCGGTTGTAAATGTTCCCCTGAAAGCTTTGGGGATGGAAACAGAAGGCTTTTTATCACAGGACAAGAAATCAGCCCTGAACAACTTAAGCGGCAGAAAATATTTTTTTGAAAAAATCCCTAAGCCCCGGGGTCACAATTTCAGCAAAAATCTGACTTTTGGCAATTCACTCAAAAATGGTGCCAAAAGCTTGAAAATGCTCTCCTGAAAGGTTTGGCACTCGAAACCGAAGGCTTTTCATCACAGGACAAGAAATCAGCCCTCAACAACTTAACCGGCAGAAAATATTTTTTTGAAAAAATCCCTAAGCCCCGGGGTCACAATTTCAGCAAAAATCTGACTTTTGGCAGTTCACTCAAAAATGGTGCCCAAAGCTTGAAAACGCTCTCCTGAAAGGGTTGGCACTCGAAACCGAAGGCTTTTTATCACAGGACAAGAAATCAGCCCTCAACAACTTAACCGGCAGAAAATATTTTTTTGAAAAAATCCCTAAGCCCCGGGGTCACAATTTCAGCAAAAATCTGACTTTTGGCAATTCACTCAAAAATGGTGCCCAAAGCTTGAAAATGCTCTCCTGAAAGGTTTGGCACTCGAAACCGGAGGCTTTTTATCACAGGACAAGAAATCAGCCCTCAAAAACTTATCCGGCAGAAAGTATTTTTTTGAAAAAATCCCTAAGCCCCGGGGTCACAATTTCAGCAAAAATCCGACTTTTGGCAATTCACTCAAAAATGGTGCCAACCGGTTGCAAATGCTCCCCTGAAAGGTTTGGCACTCGAAACAGAAGGCTTTTTATCACAGGACAAGAAATCAGCCCTCAACAACTTAAGCGGCAGAAAATATTTTTTTGAAAAAATCCCTAAGCCCCAGGGTCACAATTTCCGCAAAAATCTGACTTTTGGCAATTCACTCAAAAAATGGTGCCCAAAGCTTGAAAATGCTCTCCTGAAAGATTTGGCACTCGAAACAGAAGGCTTTTTATCACAGGACAAGAAATCAGCCCTCAACAACTTAAGCGGCAGAAAATATTTTTTTGAAAAAATCCCTAAGCCCCAGGGTCACAATTTCCGCAAAAATCTGACTTTTGGCAATTCACTCAAAAAATGGTGCCCAAAGCTTGAAAATGCTCTCCTGAAAGATTTGGCATTCGAAACAGAAGGCTTTTTATCACAGGACAAGAAATCAGACCTCAAAAACTTAACCGGCAGAAAATATTTTTTTGAAAAAATCCCTAAGCCCCGGGGTCACAATTTCAGCAAAAATCTGACTTTTGGCAGTTCACTCAAAAATGGTGCCCAAAGCTTGAAAACGCTCTCCTGAAAGGGTTGGCACTCGAAACCGAAGGCTTTTTATAACAGGACAAGAAATCAGCCCTCAAAAACTTAACCGGCAGAAAATATTTTTTTGAAAAAATCCCTAAGCCCCGGGGTCACAATTAGAGCAAAAATCTGACTTTTGGCAGTTCACTCAAAAATGGTGCCAACCGGTTGCAAATGTTCCCCTGAAAGCTTTGGGGATGGAAACAGAAGGCTTTTTATCACAGGACAAGAAATCAGCCCTGAACAACTTAAGCGGCAGAAAATATTTTTTTGAAAAAATCCCTAAGCCCCGGGGTCACAATTTCAGCAAAAATGTGACTTATAGCAGTTCACTCAAAAATGGTGCCAACTGGTTGCAAATGCTCCCCTGAAAGGTTTGGCACTCGAAACAGAAGGCTTTTTATCACAGGACAAGAAATCAGCCCTCAAAAACTTAACCGGCAGAAAATATTTTTTTGAAAAAATCCCTAAGCCCCGGGGTCACAATTTCCGCAAAAATCTGACTTTTGGCAATTCACTCAAAAAATGGTGCCCAAAGCTTGAAAATGCTCTCCTGAAAGGTTTGGCACTCGAAACAGACGGCTTTTTATCACAGGACAAGAAATCAGACCTCAAAAACTTAAGCGGCAGAAAATATTTTTTTGAAAAAATCCCTAAGCCCCGGGGTCACAATTTCAGCAAAAATCTGACTTTTGGCAGTTCACTCAAAAATGGTGCCAACCAGTTGCAAATGCTACCCTGAAAGCTTTGGCACTCGAAACCGAAGGCTTTTTATCACAGGACAAGAAATCAGCCCTCAACAACTTAACCGGCAGAAAATATTTTTTTCAAAAAATCCCTAAGCCCCGGGGTCACAATTTCAGCAAAAATCTGACTTTTGGCAGTTCACTCAAAAATGGTGCCAACCGGTTGCAAATGCTCCTCTGAAAGCTTTGGCGATGGAAACAGAAGGCTTTTTATCACAGGACAAGAAATCAGCCCTCAACAACTTAAGCGGCAGAAAATATTTTTTTGAAAAAATCCCTAAGCCCCGGGGTCACAATTTCAGCAAAAATCTGACTTTTGGCAATTCACTCAAAAATGGTGCCAACCGGTTGCAAATGCTCTCCTGAAAGGTTTGGCACTCGAAACAGAAGGCTTTTTATCACAGGACAAGAAATCAGCCCTCAACAACTTAACCGGCAGAAAATATTTTTTTGAAAAAATCCCTAAGCCCCGGGGTCACAATTTCAGCAAAAATCCGACTTTTGGCAATTCACTCAAAAATGGTGCCAACTGGTTGCAAATGCTCCCCTGAAAGGTTTGGCACTCGAAACAGAAGGCTTTTTATCACAGGACAAGAAATCAGCCCTCAAAAACTTAACCGGCAGAAAATATTTTTTTGAAAAAATCCCTAAGCCCCGCTGTCACAATTTCCGCAAAAATCTGACTTTCGCAATTCACTCAAAAAATGGTGCCCAAAGCTTGAAAATGCTCTCCTGAAAGGTTTGGCACTCGAAACAGAAGGCTTTTTATCACAGGACAAGAAATCAGACCTCAAAAACTTAAGCGGCAGAAAATATTTTTTTGAAAAAATCCCTAAGCCCCGGGGTCACAATTTCAGCAAAAATCTGACTTTTGGCAGTTCACTCAAAAATGGTGCCAACCAGTTGCAAATGCTACCCTGAAAGCTTTGGCACTCGAAACCGAAGGCTTTTTAGCACAGGACAAGAAATCAGCCCTCAACAACTTAACCGGCAGAAAATATTTTTTTGAAAAAATCCCTAAGCCCCGGGGTCACAATTTCAGCAAAAATCTGACTTTTGGCAGTTCACTCAAAAATGGTGCCAACCGGTTGCAAATGCTCCCCTGAAAGCTTTGGTGATGGAAACAGAAGGCTTTTTATCACAGGACAAGAAATCAGCCCTCAACAACTTAAGCGGCAGAAAATATTTTTTTGAAAAAATCCCTAAGCCCCGGGGTCACAATTTCAGCAAAAATCTGACTTTTCGCAATTCACTCAAAAATGGTGCCCAAAGCTTAAAAATGCTCTCCTGAAAGGGTTGGCACTCGAAACAGAAGGCTTTTTATCACAGGACAAGAAATCAGACCTCAAAAACTTAAGCGGCAGAAAATATTTTTTTGAAAAAATCCCTAAGCCCCGGGGTCACAATTTCAGCAAAAATCTGACTTTTGGCAGTTCACTCAAAAATGGTGCCAACCAGTTGCAAATGCTACCCTGAAAGCTTTGGCACTCGAAACCGAAGGCTTTTTAGCACAGGACAAGAAATCAGCCCTCAACAACTTAACCGGCAGAAAATATTTTTTTGAAAAAATCCCTAAGCCCCGGGGTCACAATTTCAGCAAAAATCTGACTTTTGGCAGTTCACTCAAAAATGGTGCCAACCGGTTGCAAATGCTCTCCTGAAAGGTTTGGCACTCAAAACAGAAGGCTTTTTATCACAGGACAAGAAATCAGCCCTCAGCAACTTAACCGGCAGAAAATATTTTTTTGAAAAAATCCCTAAGCCCCGGGGTCACAATTTCAGCAAAAATCTGACTTTTGGCAATTCACTCAAAAATGGTGCCCAAAGCTTGAAAATGCTCTCCTGAAAGGGTTGGCACTCGAAACTGAAGGCTTTTTATCACAGGACAAGAAATCAGCCCTCAAAAACTTAACCGGCAGAAAATATTTTTTTGAAAAAATCCCTAAGCCCCGGGGTCACAATTAGAGCAAAAATCTGACTTTTGGCAGTTCACTCAAAAATGGTGCCAACCGGTTGCAAATGCTCCCCTGAAAGCTTTGGGGATGGAAACAGAAGGCTTTTTATCACAGGACAAGAAATCAGCCCTCAACAACTTAACCGGCAGAAAATATTTTTTTGAAAAAATCCCTAAGCCCCGGGGTCACAATTTCAGCAAAAATCTGACTTTTGGCAATTCACTCAAAAATGGTGCCCAAAGCTTGAAAATGCTCTCCTGAAAGGTTTGGCACTCGAAACAGAAGGCTTTTTATCACAGGACAAGAAATCAGCCCTCAAAAACTTAACCGGCAGAAAATATTTTTTTGAAAAAATCCCTAACCACCCCGGGGTCACAATATCAGCAAAAATCTGACTTTTGGCAATTCACTCAAAAATGGTACCCAAAGCTTGAAAATGCTCTCCTGAAAGGTTTGGCACTCGAAACCGGAGGCTTTTTATCACAGGACAAGAAATCAGCCCTCAAAAACTTATCCGGCAGAAAATATTTTTTTGAAAAAATCCCTAAGCCCCGGGGTCACAATTTCAGCAAAAATCCGACTTTTGGCAATTCCCTCAAAAATGGTGCCAACCGGTTGCAAATGCTCCCCTGAAAAGTTTGGCACTCGAAACAGAAGGCTTTTTATCACAGGACAAGAAATCAGCCCTCAACAACTTAAGCGGCAGAAAATATTTTTTTGAAAAAATCCCTAAGCCCCAGGGTCACAATTTCCGCAAAAATCTGACTTTTGGCAATTCACTCAAAAAATGGTGCCCAAAGCTTGAAAATGCTCTCCTGAAAGATTTGGCACTCGAAACAGAAGGCTTTTTATCACAGGACAAGAAATCAGACCTCAAAAACTTAACCGGCAGAAAATATTTTTTTGAAAAAATCCCTAAGCCCCGGGGTCACAATTTCAGCAAAAATCTGACTTTTGGCAATTCACTCAAAAATGGTGCCAAAAGCTTGAAAATGCTCTCCTGAAAGGTTTGGCACTCGAAACCGAAGGCTTTTTATCACAGCACAAGAAATCAGCCCTCAACAACTTAACCGGCAGAAAATATTTTTTTGAAAAAATCCCTAAGCCCCGGGGTCACAATTTCAGCAAAAATCTGACTTTTGGCAGTTCACTAAAAAATGGTGCCCAAAGCTTGAAAATGCTCTCCTGAAAGGGTTGGCACTCGAAACCGAAGGCTTTTTATCACAGGACAAGAAATCAGCCCTCAAAAACTTAACCGGCAGAAAATATTTTTTTGAAAAAATCCCTAAGCCCCGGGGTCACAATTAGAGCAAAAATCCGACTTTTGGCAATTTACTCAAAAATGGTGCCAACCGGTTGCAAATGCTCCCCTGAATGGTTTGGCACTCGAAACAGAAGGCTTTTTATCACAGGACAAGAAATCAGCCCTCAAAAACTTAACCGGCAGAAAATATTTTTTTGAAAAAATCCTTAAGCCCCGGGGTCACAATTTCAGCAAAAATCTGACTTTTGGCAATTCACTCAAAAATGGTGCCCAAAGCTTGAAAATGCTCTCCTGAAAGGTTTGGCACTCGAAACCGGAGGCTTTTTATCACAGGACAAGAAATCAGCCCTCAAAAACTTATCCGGCAGAAAGTATTTTTTTGAAAAAATCCCTAAGCCCCGGGGTCACAATTTCAGCAAAAATCTGACTTTTGGCAATTCACTCAAAAATGGTGCCAAAAGCTTGAAAATGCTCTCCTGAAAGGTTTGGCACTCGAAACCGAAGGCTTTTTATCACAGGACAAGAAATCAGCCCTCAACAACTTAACCGGCAGAAAATATTTTTTTGAAAAAATCCCTAAGCCCCGGGGTCACAATTTCAGCAAAAATCTGACTTTTGGCAGTTCACTCAAAAATGGTGCCCAAAGCTTGAAAACGCTCTCCTGAAAGGGTTGGCACTCGAAACCGAAGGCTTTTTATCACAGGACAAGAAATCAGCCCTCAAAAACTTAACCGGCAGAAAATATTTTTTTGAAAAAATCCCTAAGCCCCAGGGTCACAATTAGAGCAAAAATCCGACTTTTTGCAATTTACTCAAAAATGGTGCCAACCGGTTGCAAATGCTCCCCTGAATGGTTTGGCACTCGAAACAGAAGGCTTTTTATCACAGGACAAGAAATCAGCCCTCAAAAACTTAAGCGGCAGAAAATATTTTTTTGAAAAAATCCCTAAGCCCCGGGGTCACAATTTCAGCAAAAATCTGACTTTTGGCAATTCACTCAAAAATGGTGCCCAAAGCTTGAAAATGCTCTCCTGAAAGGTTTGGCACTCGAAACAGAAGGCTTTTTATCACAGGACAAGAAATCAGCCCTCAAAAACTTAACCGGCAGAAAATATTTTTTTGAAAAAATCCTTAAGCCCCGGGGTCACAATTTCAGCAAAAATCTGACTTTTGGCAATTCACTCAAAAATGGTGCCCAAAGCTTGAAAATGCTCTCCTGAAAGGTTTGGCACTCGAAACCGGAGTCTTTTTATCACAGGACAAGAAATCAGCCCTCAAAAACTTATCCGGCAGAAAGTATTTTTTTGAAAAAATCCCTAAGCCCCGGGGTCACAATTTCAGCAAAAATCCGACTTTTGGCAATTCACTCAAAAATGGTGCCAACCGGTTGCAAATGCTCCCCTGAAAGGTTTGGCACTCGAAACAGAAGGCTTTTTATCACAGGACAAGAAATCAGCCCTCAACAACTTAAGCGGCAGAAAATATTTTTTTGAAAAAATCCCTAAGCCCCGGGGTCACAATTTCAGCAAAAATCTGACTTTTGGCAGTTCACTCAAAAATGGTGCCCAAAGCTTGAAAACGCTCTCCTGAAAGGGTTGGCACTCGAAACCGAAGGCTTTTTATAACAGGACAAGAAATCAGCCCTCAAAAACTTAACCGGCAGAAAATATTTTTTTGAAAAAATCCCTAAGCCCCGGGGTCACAATTAGAGCAAAAATCTGACTTTTGGCAGTTCACTCAAAAATGGTGCCAACCGGTTGAAAATGTTCCCCTGAAAGCTTTGGGGATGGAAACAGAAGGCTTTTTATCACAGGACAAGAAATCAGCCCTGAACAACTTAAGCGGCAGAAAATATTTTTTTGAAAAAATCCCTAAGCCCCGGGGTCACAATTTCAGCAAAAATCCGACTTTTGGCAATTCACTCAAAAATGGTGCCAGCTGGTTGCAAATGCTCCCCTGAAAGGTTTGGCACTCGAAACAGAAGGCTTTTTATCACAGGACAAGAAATCAGCCCTCAAAAACTTAACCGGCAGAAAATATTTTTTTGAAAAAATCCCTAAGCCCCGGGGTCACAATTTCCGCAAAAATCTGACTTTTGGCAATTCACTCAAAAAATGGTGCCCAAAGCTTGAAAATGCTCTCCTGAAAGGTTTGGCACTCGAAACAGACGGCTTTTTATCACAGGACAAGAAATCAGACCTCAAAAACTTAACCGGCAGAAAATATTTTTTTGAAAAAATCCCTAAGCCCCGGGGTCACAATTTCAGCAAAAATCTGACTTTTGGCAGTTCACTCAAAAATGGTGCCAACCAGTTGCAAATGCTACCCTGAAAGCTTTGGCACTCGAAACCGAAGGCTTTTTATCACAGGACAAGAAATCAGCCCTCAACAACTTAACCGGCAGAAAATATTTTTTTGAAAAAATCCCTAAGCCCCGGGGTCACAATTTCAGCAAAAATCTGACTTTTGGCAGTTCACTCAAAAATGGTGCCAACCGGTTGCAAATGCTCCCCTGAAAGCTTTGGCGATGGAAACAGAAGGCTTTTTATCACAGGACAAGAAATCAGCCCTCAACAACTTAAGCGGCAGAAAATATTTTTTTGAAAAAATCCCTAAGCCCCGGGGTCACAATTTCAGCAAAAATCTGACTTTTGGCAATTCACTCAAAAATGGTGCCAACCGGTTGCAAATGCTCTCCTGAAAGGTTTGGCACTCGAAACAGAAGGCTTTTTATCACAGGACAAGAAATCAGCCCTCAACAACTTAACCGGCAGAAAATATTTTTTTGAAAAAATCCCTAAGCCCCGGGGTCACAATTTCAGCAAAAATCCGACTTTTGGCAATTCACTCAAAAATGGTGCCAACTGGTTGCAAATGCTCCCCTGAAAGGTTTGGCACTCGAAACAGAAGGCTTTTTATCACAGGACAAGAAATCAGCCCTCAAAAACTTAACCGGCAGAAAATATTTTTTTGAAAAAATCCCTAAGCCCCGCTGTCACAATTTCCGCAAAAATCTGACTTTTGGCAATTCACTCAAAAAATGGTGCCCAAAGCTTGAAAATGCTCTCCTGAAAGGTTTGGCACTCGAAACAGAAGGCTTTTTATCACAGGACAAGAAATCAGACCTCAAAAACTTAAGCGGCAGAAAATATTTTTTTGAAAAAATCCCTAAGCCCCGGGGTCACAATTTCAGCAAAAATCTGACTTTTGGCAGTTCACTCAAAAATGGTGCCAACCAGTTGCAAATGCTACCCTGAAAGCTTTGGCACTCGAAACCGAAGGCTTTTTAGCACAGGACAAGAAATCAGCCCTCAACAACTTAACCGGCAGAAAATATTTTTTTGAAAAAATCCCTAAGCCCCGGGGTCACAATTTCAGCAAAAATCTGACTTTTGGCAGTTCACTCAAAAATGGTGCCAACCGGTTGCAAATGCTCCCCTGAAAGCTTTGGTGATGGAAACAGAAGGCTTTTTATCACAGGACAAGAAATCAGCCCTCAACAACTTAAGCGGCAGAAAATATTTTTTTGAAAAAATCCCTAAGCCCCGGGGTCACAATTTCAGCAAAAATCTGACTTTTCGCAATTCACTCAAAAATGGTGCCCAAAGCTTAAAAATGCTCTCCTGAAAGGGTTGGCACTCGAAACCGAAGGCTTTTTATCACAGGACAAGAAATCAGCCCTCAAAAACTTAACCGGCAGAAAATATTTTTTTGAAAAAATCCCTAAGCCCCGGGGTCACAATTAGAGCAAAAATCTGACTTTTGGCAGTTCACTCAAAAATGGTGCCAACCGGTTGCAAATGCTCCCCTGAAAGCTTTGGGGATGGAAAAAGAAGTCTTTTTATCACAGGACAAGAAATCAGCCCTCAACAACTTAAGCGGCAGAAAATATTTTTTTGAAAAAATCCCTAAGCCCCGGGGTCACAATTTCAGCAAAAATCCGACTTTTGGCAATTCACTCAAAAATGATGCCAACCAGTTGCAAATGCTCCCCTGAAAGGTTTGGCACTCGAAACAGAAGGCTTTTTATCACAGGACAAGAAATCAGACCTCAAAAACTTAAGCGGCAGAAAATTTTTTTTTGAAAAAATCCCTAAGCCCCGGGGTCACAATTTCAGCAAAAATCTGACTTTTGGCAGTTCACTCAAAAATGGTGCCAACCAGTTGCAAATGCTACCCTGAAAGCTTTGGCACTCGAAACCGAAGGCTTTTTATCACAGGACAAGAAATCAGCCCTCAACAACTTAACCGGCAGAAAATATTTTTTTGAAAAAATCCCTAAGCCCCGGGGTCACAATTTCAGCAAAAATCTGACTTTTGGCAGTTCACTCAAAAATAGTGCCAACCGGTTGCAAATGCTCCCCTGAAAGCTTTGGTGATGGAAACAGAAGGCTTTTTATCACAGGACAAGAAATCAGCCCTCAACAACTTAAGCGGCAGAAAATATTTTTTTGAAAAAATCCCTAAGCCCCGGGGTCACAATTTCAGCAAAAATCTGACTTTTGGCAATTCACTCAAAAATGGTGCCCAAAGCTTGAAAATGCTCTCCTGAAAGGGTTGGCACTCGAAACCGAAGGCTTTTTATCACAGGACAAGAAATCAGCCCTCAAAAACTTAACCGGCAGAAAATATTTTTTTGAAAAAATCCCTAAGCCCCGGGGTCACAATTAGAGCAAAAATCTGACTTTTGGCAGTTCACTCAAAAATGGTGCCAACCGGTTGCAAATGCTCCCCTGAAAGCTTTGGGGATGGAAAGAGAAGTCTTTTTATCACAGGACAAGAAATCAGCCCTCAAAAACTTAAGCGGCAGAAAATATTTTTTTGAAAAAATCCCTAAGCCCCGGGGTCACAATTTCAGCAAAAATCTGACTTTTGGCAATTCACTCAAAAATGGTGCCAGCCGGTTGCAAATGCTCTCCTGAAATGTTTGGCACTCAAAACAGAAGGCTTTTTATCACAGGACAAGAAATCAGCCCTCAACAACTTAAGCGGCAGAAAATATTTTTTTGAAAAAATCCCTAAGCCCCGGGGTCACAATTTCAGCAAAAATCTGACTTTTGGCAATTCACTCAAAAATGGTGCCCAAAGCTTGAAAATGCTCTCCTGAAAGGGTTGGCACTCGAAACCGAAGGCTTTTTATCACAGGACAAGAAATCAGCCCTCAAAAACTTAACCGGCAGAAAATATTTTTTTGAAAAAATCCCTAAGCCCCGGGGTCACAATTAGAGCAAAAATCTGACTTTTGGCAGTTCACTCAAAAATGGTGCCAACCGGTTGCAAATGCTCCCCTGAAAGCTTTGGGGATGGAAAGAGAAGTCTTTTTATCACAGGACAAGAAATCAGCCCTCAAAAACTTAAGCGGCAGAAAATATTTTTTTGAAAAAATCCCTAAGCCCCGGGGTCACAATTTCAGCAAAAATCTGACTTTTGGCAATTCACTCAAAAATGGTGCCAACCGGTTGCAAATGCTCCCCTGAAAGGTTTGGCACTCGAAACAGAAGGCTTTTTATCACAGGACAATAAATCAGCCCTCAAAAACTTAACCGGCAGAAAATATTTTTTTGAAAAAATCCCTAAGGCCCGGGGTCACAATTTAAGCAAAAATCTGACTTTTCGCAATTCACTCAAAAATGGTGCCAGCCGGTTGCAAATGCTCTCCTGAAATGTTTGGCACTCAAAACAGAAGGCTTTTTATCACAGGACAAGAAATCAACCCTCAACAACTTAAGCGGCAGAAAATATTTTTTTGAAAAAATCCCTAAGCCCCGGGGTCACAATTTCAGCAAAAATCTGACTTTTGGCAATTCACTCAAAAATGGTGCCAAAAGCTTGAAAATGCTCTCCTGAAAGTTTTGGCACTCGAAACCGAAGGCTTTTTATCACAGGACAAGAAATCAGCCCCCAACAACTTAACCGGCAGAAAATATTTTTTTGAAAATATCCCTAAGCCCCGGGGTCACAATTTCAGCAAAAATCTGACTTTTGGCAGTTCACTCAAAAATGGTGCCAGCCGGTTGCAAATGCTCCCCTGAAAGCTTTGGCGATGGAAAGAGAAGGCTTTTTATCACAGGACAAGAAATCAGGCCTCAAAAACTTAACCGGCAGAAAATATTTTTTTGAAAAAATCCCTAAGCCCCGGGGTCACAATTAGAGCAAAAATCTGACTTTTGGCAGTTCACTCAAAAATGGTGCCAACCGGTTGCAAATGCTCCCCTGAAAGCTTTGGGGATGGAAACAGAAGTCTTTTTATCACAGGACAAGAAATCAGCCCTCAACAACTTAAGCGGCAGAAAATATTTTTTTGAAAAAATCCCTAAGCCCCGGGGTCACAATTTCCGCAAAAATCTGACTTTTGGCAATTCACTCAAAAAATGGTGCCCAAAGCTTGAAAATGCTCTCCTGAAAGGTTTGGCACTCGAAACAGAAGGCTTTTTATCACAGGACAAGAAATCAGACCTCAAAAACTTAAGCGGCAGAAAATATTTTTTTGAAAAAATCCCTAAGCCCCGGGGTCACAATTTCAGCAAAAATCTGACTTTTGGCAGTTCACTCAAAAATGGTGCCAACCAGTTGCAAATGCTACCCTGAAAGCTTTGGCACTCGAAACCGAAGGCTTTTTAGCACAGGACAAGAAATCAGCCCTCAACAACTTAACCGGCAGAAAATATTTTTTTGAAAAAATCCCTAAGCCCCGGGGTCACAATTTCAGCAAAAATCTGACTTTTGGCAGTTCACTCAAAAATGGTGCCAACCGGTTGCAAATGCTCCCCTGAAAGCTTTGGTGATGGAAACAGAAGGCTTTTTATCACAGGACAAGAAATCAGCCCTCAACAACTTAAGTGGCAGAAAATATTTTTTTGAAAAAATCCCTAAGCCCCGGGGTCACAATTTCAGCAAAAATCTGACTTTTCGCAATTCACTCAAAAATGGTGCCCAAAGCTTAAAAATGCTCTCCTGAAAGGGTTGGCACTCGAAACCGAAGGCTTTTTATCACTGGACAAGAAATCAGCCCTCAAAAACTTAACCGGCAGAAAATATTTTTTTGAAAAAATCCCTAAGCCCCGGGGTCACAATTAGAGCAAAAATCTGACTTTTGGCAGTTCACTCAAAAATGGTGCCAACCGGTTGCAAATGCTCCCCTGAAAGCTTTGGGGATGGAAAAAGAAGTCTTTTTATCACAGGACAAGAAATCAGCCCTCAACAACTTAAGCGGCAGAAAATATTTTTTTGAAAAAATCCCTAAGCCCCGGGGTCACAATTTCAGCAAAAATCCGACTTTTGGCAATTCACTCAAAAATGCTGCCAACCAGTTGCAAATGCTCCCCTGAAAGGTTTGGCACTCGAAACAGAAGGCTTTTTATCACAGGACAAGAAATCAGACCTCAAAAACTTAACCGGCAGAAAATATTTTTTTGAAAAAATCCCTAAGCCCCGGGGTCACAATTTCAGCAAAAATCTGACTTTTGGCAGTTCACTCAAAAATGGTGCCAACCAGTTGCAAATGCTACCCTGAAAGCTTTGGCACTCGAAACCGAAGGCTTTTTATCACAGGACAAGAAATCAGGCCTCAAAAACTTAACCGGCAGAAAATATTTTTTTGAAAAAATCAGTAAGCCCCGGGGTCACAATTTCAGCAAAAATCTGACTTTTGGCAATTCACTCAAAAATGGTGCCAACCGGTTGCCAATGCTCCCCTGAAAGCTTTGGCGATGGAAACAGAAGGCTTTTTATCACAGGACAAGAAATCAGCCCTCAAAAACTTAAGCGGCAGAAAATATTTTTTTGAAAAAATCCCTAACCCCCGGGGTCACAATTTCAGCAAAAATCTGACTTTTGGCAATTCACTCAAAAATGGTGCCAAAAGCTTGAAAATGCTCTCCTGAAAGGTTTGGCACTCGAAACCGAAGGCTTTTTATCACAGGACAAGAAATCAGCCCTCAAAAACTTAACCGGCAGAAAATATTTTTTTGAAAAAATCCCTAAGCCCCGGGGTCACAATTAGAGCAAAAATCTGACTTTTGGCAGTTCACTCAAAAATGGTGCCAACCGGTTGCAAATGCTCCCCTGAAAGCTTTGGGGATGGAAACAGAAGTCTTTTTATCACAGGACAAGAAATCAGCCCTCAACAACTTAAGCGGCAGAAAATATTTTTTTGAAAAAATCCCTAAGCCCCGGGGTCACAATTTCAGCAAAAATCCGACTTTTGGCAATTCACTCAAAAATGGTGCCAACTGGTTGCAAATGCTCCCCTGAAAGGTTTGGCACTCGAAACAGAAGGCTTTTTATCACAGGACAAGAAATCAGCCCTCAAAAACTTAACCGGCAGAAAATATTTTTTTGAAAAAATCCCTAAGCCCCGGGGTCACAATTTCCGCAAAAATCTGACTTTTGGCAATTCACTCAAAAAATGGTGCCCAAAGCTTGAAAATGCTCTCCTGAAAGGTTTGGCACTCGAAACAGAAGGCTTTTTATCACAGGACAAGAAATCAGACCTCAAAAACTTAAGCGGCAGAAAATATTTTTTTGAAAAAATCCCTAAGCCCCGGGGTCACAATTTCAGCAAAAATCTGACTTTTGGCAGTTCACTCAAAAATGGTGCCAACCAGTTGCAAATGCTACCCTGAAAGCTTTGGCACTCGAAACCGAAGGCTTTTTAGCACAGGACAAGAAATCAGCCCTCAACAACTTAACCGGCAGAAAATATTTTTTTGAAAAAATCCCTAAGCCCCGGGGTCACAATTTCAGCAAAAATCTGACTTTTGGCAGTTCACTCAAAAATGGTGCCAACCGGTTGCAAATGCTCCCCTGAAAGCTTTGGTGATGGAAACAGAAGGCTTTTTATCACAGGACAAGAAATCAGCCCTCAACAACTTAAGTGGCAGAAAATATTTTTTTGAAAAAATCCGTAAGCCCCGGGGTCACAATTTCAGCAAAAATCTGACTTTTCGCAATTCACTCAAAAATGGTGCCCAAAGCTTAAAAATGCTCTCCTGAAAGGGTTGGCACTCGAAACCGAAGGCTTTTTATCACAGGACAAGAAATCAGCCCTCAAAAACTTAACCGGCAGAAAATATTTTTTTGAAAAAATCCCTAAGCCCCGGGGTCACAATTAGAGCAAAAATCTGACTTTTGGCAGTTCACTCAAACATGGTGCCAACCGGTTGCAAATGCTCCCCTGAAAGCTTTGGGGATGGAAAAAGAAGTCTTTTTATCACAGGACAAGAAATCAGCCCTCAACAACTTAAGCGGCAGAAAATATTTTTTTGAAAAAATCCCTAAGCCCCGGGGTCACAATTTCAGCAAAAATCCGACTTTTGGCAATTCACTCAAAAATGGTGCCAACCAGTTGCAAATGCTCCCCTGAAAGGTTTGGCACTCAAAACAGAAGGCTTTTTATCACAGGACAAGAAATCAGACCTCAAAAACTTAACCGGCAGAAAACATTTTTTTGAAAAAATCCCTAAGCCCCGGGGTCACAATTTCAGCAAAAATCTGACTTTTGGCAGTTCACTCAAAAATGGTGCCAACCAGTTGCAAATGCTACCCTGAAAGCTTTGGCACTCGAAACCGAAGGCTTTTTATCACAGGACAAGAAATCAGGCCTCAAAAACTTAACCGGCAGAAAATATTTTTTTGAAAAAATCAGTAAGCCCCGGGGTCACAATTTCAGCAAAAATCTGACTTTTGGCAATTCACTCAAAAATGGTGCCAACCGGTTGCCAATGCTCCCCTGAAAGCTTTGGCGATGGAAACAGAAGGCTTTTTATCACAGGACAAGAAATCAGCCCTCAAAAACTTAAGCGGCAGAAAATATTTTTTTGAAAAAATCCCTAACCCCCGGGGTCACAATTTCTGCAAAAATCTGACTTTTGGCAATTCACTCAAAAATGGTGCCAAAAGCTTGAAAATGCTCTCCTGAAAGGTTTGGCACTCGAAACCGAAGGCTTTTTATCACAGGACAAGAAATCAGCCCTCAAAAACTTAACCGGCAGAAAATATTTTTTTGAAAAAATCCCTAAGCCCCGGGGTCACAATTAGAGCAAAAATCTGACTTTTGGCAGTTCACTCAAAAATGGTGCCAACCGGTTGCAAATGCTCCCCTGAAAGCTTTGGGGATGGAAACAGAAGTCTTTTTATCACAGGACAAGAAATCAGCCCTCAACAACTTAAGCGGCAGAAAATATTTTTTTGAAAAAATCCCTAAGCCCCGGGGTCACAATTTCAGCAAAAATCCGACTTTTGGCAATTCACTCAAAAATGGTGCCAACTGGTTGCAAATGCTCCCCTGAAAGGTTTGGCACTCGAAACAGAAGGCTTTTTATCACAGGACAAGAAATCAGCCCTCAAAAACTTAACCGGCAGAAAATATTTTTTTGAAAAAATCCCTAAGCCCCGGGGTCACAATTTCAGCAAAAATCTGACTTTTGGCAGTTCACTCAAAAATGGTGCCAACTAGTTGCAAATGCTACCCTGAAAGCTTTGGCACTCGAAACCGAAGGCTTTTTAGCACAGGACAAGAAATCAGCCCTCAACAACTTAACCGGCAGAAAATATTTTTTTGAAAAAATCCCTAAGCCCCGGGGTCACAATTTCAGCAAAAATCTGACTTTTGGCAGTTCACTCAAAAATGGTGCCAACCGGTTGCAAATGCTCCCCTGAAAGCTTTGGTGATGGAAACCGAAGGCTTTTTATCACAGGACAAGAAATCAGCCCTCAACAACTTAAGCGGCAGAAAATATTTTTTTGAAAAAATCCCTAAGCCCCGGGGTCACAATTTCAGCAAAAATCTGACTTTTCGCAATTCACTCAAAAATGGTGCCCAAAGCTTAAAAATGCTCTCCTGAAAGGGTTGGCACTCGAAACAGAAGGCTTTTTATCACAGGACAAGAAATCAGCCCTCAAAAACTTAACCGGCAGAAAATATTTTTTTGAAAAAATCCCTAAGCCCCGGGGTCACAATTAGAGCAAAAATCTGACTTTTGGCAGTTCACTCAAAAATGGTGCCAACCGGTTGCAAATGCTCCCCTGAAAGCTTTGGGGATGGAAAAAGAAGTCTTTTTATCACAGGACAAGAAATCAGACCTCAAAAACTTAACCGGCAGAAAATATTTTTTTGAAAAAATCCCTAAGCCCCGGGGTCACAATTTCAGCAAAAATCTGACTTTTGGCAGTTCACTCAAAAATGGTGCCAACCAGTTGCAAATGCTACCCTGAAAGCTTTGGCACTCGAAACCGAAGGCTTTTTATCACAGGACAAGAAATCAGCCCTCAACAACTTAAGCGGCAGAAAATATTTTTTTGAAAAAATCCCTAAGCCCCGGGGTCACAATTTCAGCAAAAATCCGACTTTTGGCAATTCACTCAAAAATGGTGCCAACTGGTTGCAAATGCTCCCCTGAAAGGTTTGGCACTCGAAACAGAAGGCTTTTTATCACAGGACAAGAAATCAGCCCTCAAAAACTTAACCGGCAGAAAATATTTTTTTGAAAAAATCCCTAAGCCCCGGGGTCACAATTAGAGCAAAAATCTGACTTTTAGCAGTTCACTCAAAAATGGTGCCAACCGGTTGCAAATGCTCCCCTGAATGCTTTTGGGATGGAAACAGAAGTCTTTTTTATCACAGGACAAGAAATCAGCCCTCAACAACTTAAGCGGCAGAAAATATTTTTTTGAAAAAATCCCTAAGCCCCGGGGTCACAATTAGAGCAAAAATCTGACTTTTGGCAGTTCACTCAAAAATGGTGCCAACCGGTTGCAAATGCTCCCCTGAAAGCTTTGGGGATGGAAAGAGAAGTCTTTTTATCACAGGACAAGAAATCAGCCCTCAAAAACTTAAGCGGCAGAAAATATTTTTTTGAAAAAATCCCTAAGCCCCGGGGTCACAATTTCAGCAAAAATCTGACTTTTGACAATTCACTCAAAAATGGTGCCAAAAGCTTGAAAATGCTCTCCTGAAAGGTTTGGCACTCGAAACCGAAGGCTTTTTATCACAGGACAAGAAATCAACCCTCAACAACTTAACCGGCAGAAAATATTTTTTTGAAAAAATCCCTAAGCCCCGGGGTCACAATTTCCGCAAAAATCTGACTTTTGGCAATTCACTCAAAAAATGGTGCCCAAAGCTTGAAAATGCTCTCCTGAAAGGTTTGGCACTCGAAACAGAAGGCTTTTTATCACAGGACAAGAAATCAGACCTCAAAAACTTAAGCGGCAGAAAATATTTTTTTGAAAAAATCCCTAAGCCCCGGGGTCACAATTTCAGCAAAAATCTGACTTTTGGCAGTTCACTCAAAAATGGTGCCAACCAGTTGCAAATGCTACCCTGAAAGCTTTGGCACTCGAAACCGAAGGCTTTTTATCACAGGACAAGAAATCAGCCCTCAAAAACTTAAGCGGCAGAAAATATTTTTTTGAAAAAATCCCTAAGCCCCGGGGTCACAATTTCAGCAAAAATCTGACTTTTGGCAGTTCACTCAAAAATGGTGCCAACCGGTTGCAAATGCTCCCCTGAAAGCTTTGGTGATGGAAACAGAAGGCTTTTTATCACAGGACAAGAAATCAGCCCTCAACAACTTAAGCGGCAGAAAATATTTTTTTGAAAAAATCCCTAAGCCCCGGGGTCACAATTTCAGCAAACATCTGACTTTTGGCAATTCACTCAAAAATGGTGCCCAAAGCTTGAAAATGCTCTCCTGAAAGGGTTGGCACTCGAAACCGAAGGCTTTTTATCACAGGACAAGAAATCAGCCCTCAAAAACTTAACCGGCAGAAAATATTTTTTTGAAAAAATCCCTACGCCCCGGGGTCACAATTAGAGCAAAAATCTGACTTTTGGCAGTTCACTCAAAAATGGTGCCAACCGGTTGCAAATGCTCCCCTGAAAGCTTTGGGGATGGAAAGAGAAGTCTTTTTATCACAGGACAAGAAATCAGCCCTCAAAAACTTAAGCGGCAGAAAATATTTTTTTGAAAAAATCCCTAAGCCCCGGGGTCACAATTTCAGCAAAAATCCGACTTTTGGCAATTCACTCAAAAATGGTGCCAACCGGTTGCAAATGCTCCCCTGAAAGCTTTGGCAATGTAAACAGAAGGCTTTTTATCACAAGACAAGAAATCAGCCCTCAAAAACTTAACCGGCAGAAAATATTTTTTTGAAAAAATCCCTAAGCCCCGGGGTCACAATTTCAGCAAAAAACTGACTTTTGGCAATTCACTCAAAAATGGTGCCCAAAGCTTGAAAATGCTCTCCTGAAAGGTTTGGCACTCGAAACAGAAGGCTTTTTATCACAGGACAAGAAATCAGCCCTCAACAACTTAACCGGCAGAAAATATTTTTTTGACAAAATCCGTAAGCCCCGGGGTCACAATTTCAGCAAAAATCTGACTTTTGGCAATTCACTAAAAAATGGTGCCCAAAGCTTAAAAATGCTTTCCTGAAACGTTTGGCGATGGAAACAGAAGGCTTTTTATCACAGGACAAGAAATCAGCCCTCAAAAACTTAACCGGCAGAAAATATTTTTTTGAAAAAATCCCTAAGCCCCGGGGTCACAATTTCAGCAAAAATCTGACTTTTTGCAATTCACTCAAAAATGGTGCCAACCGGTTGCAAATGCTCCCCTGAAAGCTTTGGCGATGGAAACAGAAGGCTTTTTATCACAGGACAAGAAATCAGCCCTCAAAAACTTAACCGGCAGAAAATATTTTTTTGAAAAAATCCGTAAGCCCCGGGGTCACAATTTTAGCAAAAATCTGACCTTTGGCAATTCACTCAAAAATGGTGCCAACCGGTTGCAAATGCTCCCCTGAAAGCTTTGGCAATGGAAACAGAAGGCTTTTTATCACAGGACAAGAAATCAGCCCTCAAAAACTTAACCGGCAGAAAATATTTTTTTGAAAAAATCCCTACGCCCCGGGGTCACAATTTCAGCAAAAATCTGACTTTTGGCAGTTCACTCAAAAATGGTGCCAACCGGTTGCAAATGCTCCCCTGAAAGCTTTGGCGATGGAAACAGAAGGCTTTTTATCACAGGACAAGAAATCAGCCCTCAACAACTTAAGCGGCAGAAAATATTTTTTTGAAAAAATCCCTAAGCCCCGGGGTCACAATTTCAGCAAAAATCTGACTTTTCGCAATTCACTCAAAAATGGTGCCAACCGGTTGCAAATGCTCCCCTGAAAGGTTTGGCACTCGAAACAGAAGGCTTTTTATCACAGGACAAGAAATCAGCCCTCAAAAACTTAACCGGCAGAAAATATTTTTTTGAAAAAATCCCTAAGCCCCGGGGTCACAATTTCAGCAAAAACATGACTTTTGGCAGTTCACTCAAAAATGGTGCCAACCGGTTGCAAATGCTCCCCTGAAAGCTTTGGCGATGGAAACAGAAGGCTTTTTATCACAGGACAAGAAATCAGCCCTCAAAAACTTAACCGGCAGAAAATATTTTTTTGAAAAAATCCCTAAGCCCCGGGGTCACAATTTCAGCAAAAATCTGACTTTTCGCAATTCACTCAAAAATGGTGCCAGCCGGTTGCAAATGCTCCCCTGAAATGTTTGGCACTCAAAACAAAAGGCTTTTTATCACAAGACAAGAAATCAGCCCTCAAAAACTTAACCGGCAGAAAATATTTTTTTGAAAAAATCCCTAAGCCCCGGGGTCAGAATTTCAGCAAAAATCTGACTTTTGGCAGTTTACTCAAAAATGATGCCAACCAGTTGGAAATGCTCCCCTGAAAGCTTTGGCGATGGAAACAGAAGGCTTTTTATCACAGGTCAAGAAATCACCCCTCAAAAACTTAACCGGCACAAAATATTTTTTTGAAAAAATCCCTAAGCCCCGGGGTCACAATTTCAGCAAAAATTTGACTTTTCGCAATTCACTCAAAAATGGTGCCAGCCGGTTGCAAATGCTCTCCTGAAATGTTTGGCACTCAAAACAGAAGGCTTTTTATCACAGGACAAGAAATCAGCCCTCAACAACTTAAGCGGCAGAAAATATTTTTTTGAAAATATCCCTAAGCCCCGGGGTCAGAATTTCAGCAAAAATCTGACTTTTGGCAGTTTACTCAAAAATGATGCCAACCAGTTGGAAATGCTCCCCTGAAAGCTTTGGCGATGGAAACAGAAGGCTTTTTATCACAGGTCAAGAAATCAGCCCTCAAAAACTTAACCGGCAGAAAATATTTTTTTGAAAAAATCCCTAAGCCCCGGGGTCACAATTTCAGCAAAAATTTGACTTTTCGCAATTCACTCAAAAATGGTGCCAGCCGGTTGCAAATGCTCTCCTGAAATGTTTGGCACTCAAAACAGAAGGCTTTTTATCACAGGACAAGAAATCAGCCCTCAACAACTTAAGCGGCAGAAAATATTTTTTTGAAAAAATCCCTAAGCCCCGGGGTCACAATTTCAGCAAAAATCTGACTTTTGGCAATTCACTCAAAAATGGTGCCCAAAGCTTGAAAATGCTCTCCTGAAAGGTTTGGCACTCGAAACAGAAGGCTTTTTATCACAGGACAGAAAATCAGCCCTCAACAACTTAACCGGCAGAAAATATTTTTTTGAAAAAATCCCTAAGCCCCGGGGTCACAATTTCAGCAAAAATCCGACTTTTGGCAATTCACTCAAAAATGGTGCCAACCGGTTGCAAATGCTCCCCTGAAAGGTTTGGCACTCGAAACAGAAGGCTTTTTATCACAGGACAAGAAATCAGCCCTCAAAAACTTAAGCGGCAGAAAATATTTTTTTGAAAAAATCCCTAAGCCCCGGGGTCACAATTTCAGCAAAAATCTGACTTTTGGCAGTTCACTCAAAAATGGTGCCAGCCGGTTGCAAATGCTCCCCTGAAAGCTTTGGCGATGGAAACAGAAGGCTTTTTATCACAGGACAAGAAATCAGCCCTCAAAAACTTAACCGGCAGAAAATATTTTTTTGAAAAAATCCCTAAGCCCCGGGGTCACAATTTCAGCAAAAATCTGACTTTTGGCAGTTTACTCAAAAATGATGCCAACCAGTTGGAAATGCTCCCCTGAAAGCTTTGGCGATGGAAACAGAAGCCTTTTTATCACAGGACAAGAAATCAGCCTTCAAAAACTTAACCGGCAGAAAATATTTTTTTGAAAAAATCCCTAAGCCCCGGGGTCACAATTTCAGCAAAAATCTAACTTTTCGCAATTCACTCAAAAATGGTGCCAGCCGGTTGCAAATGCTCTCCTGAAATGTTTGGCACTCAAAACAGAAGTCTTTTTATCACAGGACAAGAAATCAGCCCTCAAAAACTTAACCGGCAGAAAATATTTTTTTGAAAAAATCCCTAAGCCCCGGGGTCACAATTTCAGCAAAAATCTGACTTTTGGCAGTTCACTCAAAAATGGTGCCAGCCGGTTGCAAATGCTCCCCTGAAAGCTTTGGCGATGGAAACAGAAGGCTTTTTATCACAGGACAAGAAATCAGCCCTCAAAAACTTAACCGGCAGAAAATATTTTTTTGAAAAAATCCGTAAGCCCCGGGGTCACAATTTCAGCAAAAATCTGACTTTTGGCAATTCACTCAAAAATGGTGCCAACCGGTTGCAAATGCTCCCCTGAAAGGTTTGGCACTCGAAACAGAAGGCTTTTTATCACAGGACAAGAAATCAACCCTCAAAAACTTAAGCGGCAGAAAATATTTTTTTGAAAAAATCCCTAAGCCCCGGGGTCACAATTTCAGCAAAAATCTGACTTTTGGCAATTCACTCAAAAATGGTGCCCAAAGCTTGAAAATGCTCTCCTGAAAGGTTTGGCACTCGAAACAGAAGGCTTTTTATCACAGGACAAGAAATCAGCCCTCAAAAACTTAACCGGCAGAAAATATTTTTTTGAAAAAATCCCTAAGCCCCGGGGTCACAATTTCAGCAAAAATCCGACTTTTGGCAATTCACTCAAAAATGGTGCCAACCGGTTGCAAATGCTCCCCTGAAAGGTTTGGCACTTGAAACAGAAGGCTTTTTATCACAGGACAAGAAATCAGCCCTCAAAAACTTAACCGGCAGAAAATATTTATTTGAAAAAATCCCTAAGCCCCGGGGTCACAATTTCAGCAAAAATCTGACTTTTGGCAGTTCACTCAAAAATGGTGCCAACCTGTTGCAAATGCTACCCTGAAAGCTTTGGCGATGGAAACAGAAGGCTTTTTATCACAGGACAAGAAATCAGGACTCAAAAAATTAACCGGCAGAAAATATTTTTTTGAAAAAATCCCTAAGCCCCGGGGTCACAATTTCAGCAAAAATCTGACTTTTGGCAATTCACTCAAAAATGGTGCCAACCGGTTGCAAATGCTCCGCTGAAAGCTTTGGCAATGGAAACAGAAGGCTTTTTATCACAGGACAAGAAATCAGCCCTCAAAAACTTAACCGGCAGAAAATATTTTTTTGAAAAAATCCCTAAGCCCCGGGGTCACAATTTCAGCAAAAATCTGACTTTTGGCAATTCACTCAAAAATGGTGCCCGAAGCTTGAAAATGCTCTCCTGAAAGGTTTGGCACTCGAAACAGAAGGCTTTTTATCACAGGACAAGAAATCAGCCCTCAAAAACTTAACCGGCAGAAAATATTTTTTTGAAAAAATCCCTAAGCCCCGGGGTCACAATTTCAGCAAAAATCAAACTTTTCGGAATTCACTCAAAAATGGTGCCAGCCGGTTGCAAATGCTCTCCTGAAATGTTTGGCACTCAAAACAGAAGGCTTTTTATCACAGGACAAGAAAACAGCCCTCAAAAACTTAACCGGCAGAAAATATTTTTTTGAAAAATCCCTAAGCCCCGGGGTCACAATTTCAGCAAAAATCTGACTTTTGGCAGTTCACTCAAAAATGGTGCCAGCCGGTTGCAAATGCTCCCCTGAAAGCTTTGGCGATGGAAACAGAAGGCTTTTTATCACAGGACAAGAAATCAGCCCTCAAAAACTTAACCGGCAGAAAATATTTTTTTGAAAAAATCCCTAAGCCCCGGGGTCACAATTTCAGCAAAAATCTGACTTTTCGCAATTCACTCAAAAATGGTGCCCGAAGCTTGAAAATGCTCTCCTGAAAGGTTTGGCACTCGAAACAGAAGGCTTTTTATCACAGGACAAGAAATCAGCCCTCAAAAACTTAACCGGCAGAAAATATTTTTTTGAAAAAATCCCTAAGCCCCGGGGTCACAATTTCAGCAAAAATCAAACTTTTCGCAATTCACTCAAAAATGGTGCCAGCCGGTTGCAAATGCTCTCCTGAAATGTTTGGCACTCAAAACAGAAGGCTTTTTATCACAGGACAAGAAAACAGCCCTCAAAAACTTAACCGGCAGAAAATATTTTTTTGAAAAATCCCTAAGCCCCGGGGTCACAATTTCAGCAAAAATCTGACTTTTGGCAGTTCACTCAAAAATGGTGCCAGCCGGTTGCAAATGCTCCCCTGAAAGCTTTGGCGATGGAAACAGAAGGCTTTTTATCACAGGACAAGAAATCAGCCCTCAAAAACTTAACCGGCAGAAAATATTTTTTTGAAAAAATCCCTAAGCCCCGGGGTCACAATTTCAGCAAAAATCTGACTTTTCGCAATTCACTCAAAAATGGTGCCAACCGGTTGCAAATGCTCCCCTGAAAGCTTTAACAATGGAAACAGAAGGCTTTTTATCACAGGACAAGAAATCAGCCCTCAAAAACTTAAGCGGCAGAAAATATTTTTTTGAAAAAATCCCTAAGCCCCGGGGTCACAATTTCAGCAAGAATCCGACTTTTGGCAATTCACTCAAAAATGGTGCCAACCGGTTGCAAATGCTCCCCTGAAAGGTTTGGCACTTGAAACAGAAGGCTTTTTATCACAGGACAAGAAATCAGCCCTCAAAAACTTAACCGGCAGAAAATATTTTTTTGAAAAAATCCCTAAGCCCCGGGGGTCACAATTTCAGCAAAAATCTGACTTTTGGCAGTTCACTCAAAAATGGTGCCAACCAGTTGCAAATGCTACCCTGAAAGCTTTGGCGATGGAAACAGAAGGCTTTTTATCACAGGACAAGAAATCAGGACTCAAAAAATTAACCGGCAGAAAATATTTTTTTGAAAAAATCCCTAAGCCCCGGGGGTCACAATTAGAGCAAAAATCTGACTTTTGGCAGTTCACTCAAAAATGGTGCCAACCGGTTGCAAATGCTCCCCTGAAAGCTTTGGGGATGGAAACAGAAGTCTTTTTATCACAGGACAAGAAATCAGCCCTCAACAACTTAAGCGGCAGAAAATATTTTTTTGAAAAAATCCCTAAGCCCCGGGGTCACAATTTCAGCAAAAATCTGACTTTTGGCAGTTCACTCAAAAATGGTGCCAACCAGTTGCAAATGCTACCCTGAAAGCTTTGGCGATGGAAACAGAAGGCTTTTTATCACAGGACAAGAAATCAGGACTCAAAAAATTAACCGGCAGAAAATATTTTTTTGAAAAAATCCCTAAGCCCCGGGGTCACAATTTCAGCAAAAATCTGACTTTTGGCAATTCACTCAAAAATGGTGCCAACCGGTTGCAAATGCTCCCCTGAAAGCTTTAACAATGGAAACAGAAGGCTTTTTATCACAGGACAAGAAATCAGCCCTCAAAAACTTAACCAGCAGAAAATATTTTAATGAAAAAATCCCTAAGCCCCGGGGTCACAATTTCAGCAAAAATCTGACTTTTGGCAATTCACTCAAAAATGGTGCCAACCGGTTGCAAATGCTCCCCTGAAAGCTTTAACAATGGAAACAGAAGGCTTTTTATCACAGGACAAGAAATCAGCCCTCAAAAACTTAAGCGGCAGAAAATATTTTTTTGAAAAAATCCCTAAGCCCCGGGGTCACAATTTCAGCAAGAATCTGACTTTTGGCAGTTCACTCAAAAATGGTGCCAGCCGGTTGCAAATGCTCTCCTGAAATGTTTGGCACTCAAAACAGAAGGCTTTTTATCACAGGACAAGAAAACAGCCCTCAAAAACTTAACCGGCAGAAAATATTTTTTTGAAAAATCCCTAAGCCCCCGGGGTCACAATTTCAGCAAAAATCTGACTTTTGGCAGTTCACTCAAAAATGGTGCCAGCCGGTTGCAAATGCTCCCCTGAAAGCTTTGGCGATGGAAACAGAAGGCTTTTTATCACAGGACAAGAAATCAGCCCTCAAAAACTTAACCGGCAGAAAATATTTTTTTGAAAAAATCCGTAAGCCCCGGGGTCACAATTTCAGCAAAAATCTGACTTTTGGCAATTCACTCAAAAATGGTGCCAACCGGTTGCAAATGCTCCCCTGAAAGCTTTAACAATGGAAACAGAAGGCTTTTATCACAGGACAAGAAATCAGCCCTCAAAAACTTAAGCGGCAGAAAATATTTTTTTGAAAAAATCCCTAAGCCCCGGGGTCACAATTTCAGCAAGAATCCGACTTTTGGCAATTCACTCAAAAATGGTGCCAACCGGTTGCAAATGCTCCCCTGAAAGGTTTGGCACTTGAAACAGAAGGCTTTTTATCACAGGACAAGAAATCAGCCCTCAAAAACTTAACCGGCAGAAAATATTTTTTTGAAAAAATCCCTAAGCCCCGGGGTCACAATTAGAGCAAAAATCTGACTTTTGGCAGTTCACTCAAAAATGGTGCCAACCGGTTGCAAATGCTCCCCTGAAAGCTTTGGGGATGGAAACAGAAGGCTTTTTATCACAGGACAAGAAATCAGCCCTCAACAACTTAAGCGGCAGAAAATATTTTTTTGAAAAAATCCCTAAGCCCCGGGGTCACAATTTCAGCAAAAATCCGACTTTTGGCAATTCACTCAAAAATGGTGCCAACCGGTTGCAAATGCTCCCCTGAAAGGTTTGGCACTCGAAACAGAAGGCTTTTTATCACAGGACAAGAAATCAGCCCTCAAAAACTTAACCGGCAGAAAATATTTTTTTGAAAAAATCCCTAAGCCCCGGGGTCACAATTTCAGCAAAAATCTGACTTTTGGCAGTTCACTCAAAAATGGTGCCAACCAGTTGCAAATGCTACCCTGAAAGCTTTGGCGATGGAAACAGAAGGCTTTTTATCACAGGACAAGAAATCAGCCCTCAAAAACTTAAGCGGCAGAAAATATTTTTTTGAAAAAATCCCTAAGCCCCGGGGTCACAATTTCAGCAAGAATCCGACTTTTGGCAATTCACTCAAAAATGGTGCCAACCGGTTGCAAATGCTCCCCTGAAAGGTTTGGCACTTGAAACAGAAGGCTTTTTATCACAGGACAAGAAATCAGCCCTCAAAAACTTAACCGGCAGAAAATATTTTTTTGAAAAAATCCCTAAGCCCCGGGGTCACAATTAGAGCAAAAATCTGACTTTTGGCAGTTCACTCAAAAATGGTGCCAACCGGTTGCAAATGCTCCCCTGAAAGCTTTGGGGATGGAAACAGAAGTCTTTTTATCACAGGACAAGAAATCAGCCCTCAACAACTTAAGCGGCAGAAAATATTTTTTTGAAAAAATCCCTAAGCCCCGGGGTCACAATTTCAGCAAAAATCCGACTTTTGGCAATTCACTCAAAAATGGTGCCAACCGGTTGCAAATGCTCCCCTGAAAGGTTTGGCACTCGAAACAGAAGGCTTTTTATCACAGGACAAGAAATCAGCCCTCAAAAACTTAACCGGCAGAAAATATTTTTTTGAAAAAATCCCTAAGCCCCGGGGTCACAATTTCAGCAAAAATCTGACTTTTGGCAGTTCACTCAAAAATGGTGCCAACCAGTTGCAAATGCTACCCTGAAAGCTTTGGCGATGGAAACAGAAGGCTTTTTATCACAGGACAAGAAATCAGCCCTCAAAAACTTAAGCGGCAGAAAATATTTTTTTGAAAAAATCCCTAAGCCCCGGGGTCACAATTTCAGCAAGAATCCGACTTTTGGCAATTCACTCAAAAATGGTGCCAACCGGTTGCAAATGCTCCCCTGAAAGGTTTGGCACTTGAAACAGAAGGCTTTTTATCACAGGACAAGAAATCAGCCCTCAAAAACTTAACCGGCAGAAAATATTTTTTTGAAAAAATCCCTAAGCCCCGGGGTCACAATTAGAGCAAAAATCTGACTTTTGGCAGTTCACTCAAAAATGGTGCCAACCGGTTGCAAATGCTCCCCTGAAAGCTTTGGGGATGGAAACAGAAGTCTTTTTATCACAGGACAAGAAATCAGCCCTCAACAACTTAAGCGGCAGAAAATATTTTTTTGAAAAAATCCCTAAGCCCCGGGGTCACAATTTCAGCAAAAATCTGACTTTTGGCAATTCACTCAAAAATGGTGCCCAAAGCTTGAAAATGCTCTCCTGAAAGGTTTGGCACTCGAAACAGAAGGCTTTTTATCACAGGACAAGAAATCAGCCCTCAAAAACTTAACCGGCAGAAAATATTTTTTTGAAAAAATCCCTAAGCCCCGGGGTCACAATTTCAGCAAAAATCTGACTTTTGGCAGTTCACTCAAAAATGGTGCCAACCGGTTGCAAATGCTCCCCTGAAAGGTTTGGCACTCGAAACAGAAGGCTTTTTATCACAGGACAAGAAATCAGCCCTCAAAAACTTAACCGGCAGAAAATATTTTTTTGAAAAAATCCCTAAGCCCCGGGGTCACAATTTCAGCAAAAATCTGACTTTTGGCAGTTCACTCAAAAATGGTGCCAACCAGTTGCAAATGCTACCCTGAAAGCTTTGGCGATGGAAACAGAAGGCTTTTTATCACAGGACAAGAAATCAGCCCTCAAAAACTTAAGCGGCAGAAAATATTTTTTTGAAAAAATCCCTAAGCCCCGGGGTCACAATTTCAGCAAAAATCTGACTTTTGGCAATTCACTCAAAAATGGTGCCAACCGGTTGCAAATGCTCCCCTGAAAGGTTTGGCACTTGAAACAGAAGGCTTTTTATCACAGGACAAGAAAAATCTGACTTTTGGCAGTTTACTCAAAAATCATGCCAACCAGTTGGAAATGCTCCCCTGAAAGCTTTGGCGATGGAAACAGAAGGCTTTTTATCACAGGACAAGAAATCAGCCCTCAAAAACTTAACCGGCAGAAAATATTTTTTTGAAAAAATCCCTAAGCCCCGGGGTCACAATTTCAGCAAAAATCTGACTTTTGGCAGTTTACTCAAAAATCATGCCAACCAGTTGGAAATGCTCCCCTGAAAGCTTTGGCGATGGAAACAGAAGGCTTTTTATCACAGGACAAGAAATCAGCCCTCAAAAACTTAACCGGCAGAAAATATTTTTTTGAAAAAATCCCTAAGCCCCGGGGTCACAATTTCAGCAAAAATCTGACTTTTCGCAATTCACTCAAAAATGGTGCCAGCCGGTTGCAAATGCTCTCCTGAAATGTTTGGCACTCAAAACAGAAGGCTTTTTATCACAGCACAAGAAAACAGCCCTCAAAAACTTAACCGGCAGAAAATATTTTTTTGAAAAATCCCTAAGCCCCCGGGGTCACAATTTCAGCAAAAATCTGACTTTTGGCAATTCACTCAAAAATGGTGCCAACCGGTTGCAAATGCTCCCCTGAAAGCTTTAACAATGGAAACAGAAGGCTTTTTATCACAGGACAAGAAATCAGCCCTCAAAAACTTAAGCGGCAGAAAATATTTTTTTGAAAAAATCCCTAAGCCCCGGGGTCACAATTTCAGCAAAAATCTGACTTTTGGCAATTCACTCAAAAATGGTGCCAACCGGTTGCAAATGCTCCCCTGAAAGGTTTGGCACTTGAAACAGAAGGCTTTTTATCACAGGACAAGAAAAATCTGACTTTTGGCAGTTTACTCAAAAATCATGCCAACCGGTTGCAAATGCTCCCCTGAAAGCTTTGGCGATGGAAACAGAAGGCTTTTTATCACAGGACAAGAAATCAGCCCTCAAAAACTTAACCGGCAGAAAATATTTTTTTGAAAAAATCCCTAAGCCCCGGGGTCACAATTTCAGCAAAAATCTGACTTTTGGCAGTTTACTCAAAAATCATGCCAACCAGTTGGAAATGCTCCCCTGAAAGCTTTGGCGATGGAAACAGAAGGCTTTTTATCACAGGACAAGAAATCAGCCCTCAAAAACTTAACCGGCAGAAAATATTTTTTTGAAAAAATCCCTAAGCCCCGGGGTCACAATTTCAGCAAAAATCTGACTTTTCGCAATTCACTCAAAAATGGTGCCAGCCGGTTGCAAATGCTCTCCTGAAATGTTTGGCACTCAAAACAGAAGGCTTTTTATCACAGCACAAGAAAACAGCCCTCAAAAACTTAACCGGCAGAAAATATTTTTTTGAAAAATCCCTAAGCCCCCGGGGTCACAATTTCAGCAAAAATCTGACTATTGGCAGTTCACTCAAAAATGGTGCCAGCCGGTTGCAAATGCTCCCCTGAAAGCTTTGGCGATGGAAACAGAAGGCTTTTTATCACAGGACAAGAAATCAGCCCTCAAAAACTTAACCGGCAGAAAATATTTTTTTGAAAAAATCCGTAAGCCCCGGGGTCACAATTTCAGCAAAAATCTGACTTTTGGCAATTCACTCAAAAATGGTGCCAACCGGTTGCAAATGCTCCCCTGAAAGCTTTGGCAATGGAAACAGAAGGCTTTTTATCACAGGAAAAGAAATCAGCCCTCAAAAACTTAACCGGCAGAAAATATTTTTTTGAAAAAATCCCTAAGCCCTGGGGTCACAATTTCAGCAAAAATCTGACTTTTGGCAGTTTACTCAAAAATCATGCCAACCAGTTGGAAATGCTCCCCTGAAAGCTTTGGCGATGGAAACAGAAGGCTTTTTATCACAGGACAAGAAATCAGCCCTCAAAAACTTAACCGGCAGAAAATATTTTTTTGAAAAAATCCCTAAGCCCCGGGGTCACAATTTCAGCAAAAATCTGACTTTTCGCAATTCACTCAAAAATGGTGCCAGCCGGTTGCAAATGCTCTCCTGAAATGTTTGGCACTCAAAACAGAAAGCTTTTTATCACAGGACAAGAAAACAGCCCTCAAAAACTTAACCGGCAGAAAATATTTTTTTGAAAAAATCCGTAAGCCCCGGGGTCACAATTTCAGCAAAAATCTGACTTTTGGCAATTCACTCAAAAATGGTGCCAACCGGTTGCAAATGCTCCCCTGAAAGCTTTAACAATGGAAACAGAAGGCTTTTTATCACAGGACAAGAAATCAGCCCTCAAAAACTTAAGCGGCAGAAAATATTTTTTTGAAAAAATCCCTAAGCCCCGGGGTCACAATTTCAGCAAAAATCTGACTTTTGGCAATTCACTCAAAAATGGTGCCAACCGGTTGCAAATGCTCCCCTGAAAGGTTTGGCACTTGAAACAGAAGGCTTTTTATCACAGGACAAGAAAAATCTGACTTTTGGCAGTTTACTCAAAAATCATGCCAACCAGTTGGAAATGCTCCCCTGAAAGCTTTGGCGATGGAAACAGAAGGCTTTTTATCACAGGACAAGAAATCAGCCCTCAAAAACTTAACCGGCAGAAAATATTTTTTTGAAAAAATCCCTAAGCCCCGGGGTCACAATTTCAGCAAAAATCTGACTTTTCGCAATTCACTCAAAAATGGTGCCAGCCGGTTGCAAATGCTCTCCTGAAATGTTTGGCACTCAAAACAGAAAGCTTTTTATCACAGGACAAGAAAACAGCCCTCAAAAACTTAACCGGCAGAAAATATTTTTTTGAAAAAATCCGTAAGCCCCGGGGTCACAATTTCAGCAAAAATCTGACTTTTGGCAATTCACTCAAAAATGGTGCCAACCGGTTGCAAATGCTCCCCTGAAAGCTTTAACAATGGAAACAGAAGGCTTTTTATCACAGGACAAGAAATCAGCCCTCAAAAACTTAAGCGGCAGAAAATATTTTTTTGAAAAAATCCCTAAGCCCCGGGGTCACAATTTCAGCAAAAATCTGACTTTTGGCAATTCACTCAAAAATGGTGCCAACCGGTTGCAAATGCTCCCCTGAAAGGTTTGGCACTTGAAACAGAAGGCTTTTTATCACAGGACAAGAAATCAGCCCTCAAAAACTTAACCGGCAGAAAATATTTTTTTGAAAAAATCCCTAAGCCCCGGGGTCACAATTTCAGCAAAAATCCGACTTTTGGCAATTCACTCAAAAATGGTGCCAACCGGTTGCAAATGCTCCCCTGAAAGGTTTGGCACTCGAAACAGAAGGCTTTTTATCACAGGACAAGAAATCAGCCCTCAAAAACTTAACCGGCACAAAATATTTTTTTGAAAAAATCCCTAAGCCCCGGGGTCACAATTTCAGCAAAAATCTGACTTTTGGCAGATCACTCAAAAATGGTGCCAACCAGTTGCAAATGCTACCCTGAAAACTTTGGCGATGGAAACCGAAGGCTTTTTATCACAGGACAAGAAATCAGGACTCAAAAAATTAAACGGCAGAAAATATTTTTTTGAAAAAATCCCTAAGCCCCGGGGTCACAATTTCAGCAAAAATCTGACTTTTGGCAATTCACTCAAAAATGGTGCCAACTGGTTGCAAATGCTCCCCTGAAAGCTTTGGCGATGGAAACAGAAGGCTTTTTATCACAGGACAAGAAATCAGCCCTCAAAAACTTAAGCGGCAGAAAATATTTTTTTGAAAAAATCCCTAATCCCTGGGGTCACAATTTCAGCAAAATTCTTACTTTTGGCAATTCACTCAAAAATGGTGCCAAAAGCTTGAAAATGCTCTCCTGAAAGGTTTGGCACTCGAAACAGAAGGCTTTTTATCACAGGACAAGAAATCAGCCCTCAAAAACTTAACCGGCAGAAAATATTTTTTTGAAAAAATTCCTAAGCCCCGGGGTCACAATTTCAGCAAAAATCTGACTTTTGGCAGTTCACTCAAAAATGGTGCCAACCGGTTGCAAATGCTCCCCTGAAAGGTTTGACACTCGAAACAGAAGGCTTTTTATCCCAGGACAAGAAATCAGCCCTCAAAAACTTAACCGGCAGAAAATATTTTTTTGAAAAAATCCCTAAGCCCCGGGGTCACAATTTCAGCAAAAATCTGACTTTTGGCAATTCACTCAAAAATGGTGCCCAAAGCTTGAAAATGCTTTCCTGAAAGGTTTGGCACTCGAAACCGAAGGCTTTTTATCACAGGACAAGAAATCAGCCCTCAAAAACTTAACTGGCAGAAAATATTTTTTTGAAAAAATCCCTAAGCCCCGGGGTCACAATTTCAGCAAAAATCTGACTTTTGGCAATTCACTCAAAAATGGTGCCCAAAGCTTGAAAATGCTCTCCTGAAAGGGTTGGCACTCGAAACCGAAGGCTTTTTATCACAGGACAAGAAATCAGCCCTCAAAAACTTAAGCGGCAGGAAATATTTTTTTGAAAAAATCCCTAAGCCCCGGGGTCACAATTAGAGCAAAAATCTGACTTTTGGCAGTTCACTCAAAAATGGTGCCAACCGGTTGCAAATGCTCCCCTGAAAGCTTTGGGGATGGAAAGAGAAGTCTTTTTATCACAGGACAAGAAATCAGCCCTCAAAAACTTAAGCGGCAGAAAATATTTTTTTGAAAAAATCCCTAAGCCCCGGGGTCACAATTTCAGCAAAAATCTGACTTTTGGCAATTCACTCAAAAATGGTGCCAGCCGGTTGCAAATGCTCTCCTGAAATGTTTGGCACTCAAAACAGAAGGCTTTTTATCACAGGACAAGAAATCAGCCCTCAACAACTTAAGCGGCAGAAAATATATTTTTGAAAAAATCCCTAAGCCCCGGGGTCACAATTTCAGCAAACATCTGACTTTTGGCAATTCACTCAAAAATGGTGCCCAAAGCTTGAAAATGCTCTCCTGAAAGGGTTGGCACTCGAAACCGAAGGCTTTTTATCACAGGACAAGAAATCAGCCCTCAAAAACTTAACCGGCAGAAAATATTTTTTTGAAAAAATCCCTACGCCCCGGGGTCACAATTAGAGCAAAAATCTGACTTTTGGCAGTTCACTCAAAAATGGTGCCAACCGGTTGCAAATGCTCCCCTGAAAGCTTTGGGGATGGAAAGAGAAGTCTTTTTATCACAGGACAAGAAATCAGCCCTCAAAAACTTAAGCGGCAGAAAATATTTTTTTGAAAAAATCCCTAAGCCCCGGGGTCACAATTTCAGCAAAAATCCGACTTTTGGCAATTCACTCAAAAATGGTGCCAACCGGTTGCAAATGCTCCCCTGAAAGGTTTGGCACTCGAAACAGAAGGCTTTTTATCACAGGACAATAAATCAGCCCTCAAAAACTTAACCGGCAGAAAATATTTTTTTGAAAAATTCCCTAAGGCCCGGGGTCACAATTTCAGCAAAAATCTGACTTTTCGCAATTCACTCAAAAATGGTGCCAGCCGGTTGCAAATGCTCTCCTGAAATGTTTGGCACTCAAAACAGAAGGCTTTTTATCACAGGACAAGAAATCAGCCCTCAAAAACTTAACCGGCAGAAAATATTTTTTTGAAAAAATCCCTAAGCCCCGGGGTCACAATTTCAGCAAAAATCTGACTTTTGGCAATTCACTCAAAAATGGTGCCAAAAGCTTGAAAATGCTCTCCTGAAAGTTTTGGCACTCGAAACCGAAGGCTTTTTATCACAGGACAAGAAATCAGCCCCCAGCAACTTAACCGGCAGAAAATATTTTTTTGAAAATATCCCTAAGCCCCGGGGTCACAATTTCAGCAAAAATCTGACTTTTGGCAGTTCACTCAAAAATGGTGCCAGCCGGTTGCAAATGCTCCCCTGAGAGCTTTGGCGATGGAAAGAGAAGGCTTTTTATCACAGGACAAGAAATCAGGCCTCAAAAACTTAACCGGCAGAAAATATTTTTTTGAAAAAATCCGTAAGCCCCGGGGTCACAATTTCAGCAAAAATCTGACTTTTGGCAGTTCACTCAAAAATGATGCCAACCAGTTGGAAATGCTCCCCTGAAAGCTTTGGCGATGGAAACAGAAGGCTTTTTATCACAGGACAAGAAATCAGCCCTCAAAAACTTAACCGGCAGAAAATATTTTTTTGAAAAAATCCCTAAGCCCCGGGGTCACAATTTCAGCAAAAAACTGACTTTTGGCAATTCACTCAAAAATGGTGCCCAAAGCTTGAAAATGCTCTCCTGAAAGGTTTGGCACTCGAAACAGAAGGCTTTTTATCACAGGACAAGAAATCAGCCCTCAACAACTTAACCGGCAGAAAATATTTTTTTGACAAAATCCGTAAGCCCCGGGGTCACAATTTCAGCAAAAATCTGACTTTTGGCAATTCACTAAAAAATGGTGCCCAAAGCTTAAAAATGCTTTCCTGAAACGTTTGGCGATGGAAACAGAAGGCTTTTTATCACAGGACAAGAAATCAGCCCTCAAAAACTTAACCGGCAGAAAATATTTTTTTGAAAAAATCCCTAAGCCCCGGGGTCACAATTTCAGCAAAAATCTGACTTTTTGCAATTCACTCAAAAATGGTGCCAACCGGTTGCAAATGCTCCCCTGAAAGCTTTGGCGATGGAAACAGAAGGCTTTTTATCACAGGACAAGAAATCAGCCCTCAAAAACTTAACCGGCAGAAAATATTTTTTTGAAAAAATCCGTAAGCCCCGGGGTCACAATTTTAGCAAAAATCTGACCTTTGGCAATTCACTCAAAAATGGTGTCAACCGGTTGCAAATGCTCCCCTGAAAGCTTTGGCAATGGAAACAGAAGGCTTTTTATCACAGGACAAGAAATCAGCCCTCAAAAACTTAACCGGCAGAAAATATTTTTTTGAAAAAATCCCTACGCCCCGGGGTCACAATTTCAGCAAAAATCTGACTTTTGGCAGTTCACTCAAAAATGGTGCCAACCGGTTGCAAATGCTCCCCTGAAAGCTTTGGCGATGGAAACAGAAGGCTTTTTATCACAGGACAAGAAATCAGCCCTCAACAACTTAAGCGGCAGAAAATATTTTTTTGAAAAAATCCCTAAGCCCCGGGGTCACAATTTCAGCAAAAATCTGACTTTTCGCAATTCACTCAAAAATGGTGCCAACCGGTTGCAAATGCTCCCCTGAAAGGTTTGGCACTCGAAACAGAAGGCTTTTTATCACAGGACAAGAAATCAGCCCTCAAAAACTTAACCGGCAGAAAATATTTTTTTGAAAAAATCCCTAAGCCCCGGGGTCACAATTTCAGCAAAAACATGACTTTTGGCAGTTCACTCAAAAATGGTGCCAACCGGTTGCAAATGCTCACCTGAAAGCTTTGGCGATGGAAACAGAAGGCTTTTTATCACAGGACAAGAAATCAGCCCTCAAAAACTTAACCGGCAGAAAATATTTTTTTGAAAAAATCCCTAAGCCCCGGGGTCACAATTTCAGCAAAAATCTGACTTTTCGCAATTCACTCAAAAATGGTGCCAGCCGGTTGCAAATGCTCCCCTGAAATGTTTGGCACTCAAAACAGAAGGCTTTTTATCACAAGACAAGAAATCAGCCCTCAAAAACTTAACCGGCAGAAAATATTTTTTTGAAAAAATCCCTAAGCCCCGGGGTCAGAATTTCAGCAAAAATCTGACTTTTGGCAGTTTACTCAAAAATGATGCCAACCAGTTGGAAATGCTCCCCTGAAAGCTTTGGCGATGGAAACAGAAGGCTTTTTATCACAGGTCAAGAAATCAGCCCTCAAAAACTTAACCGGCAGAAAATATTTTTTTGAAAAAATCCCTAAGCCCCGGGGTCACAATTTCAGCAAAAATTTGACTTTTCGCAATTCACTCAAAAATGGTGCCAGCCGGTTGCAAATGCTCTCCTGAAATGTTTGGCACTCAAAACAGAAGGCTTTTTATCACAGGACAAGAAATCAGCCCTCAACAACTTAAGCGGCAGAAAATATTTTTTTGAAAAAATCCCTAAGCCCCGGGGTCAGAATTTCAGCAAAAATCTGACTTTTGGCAGTTTACTCAAAAATGATGCCAACCAGTTGGAAATGCTCCCCTGAAAGCTTTGGCGATGGAAACAGAAGGCTTTTTATCACAGGTCAAGAAATCAGCCCTCAAAAACTTAACCGGCAGAAAATATTTTTTTGAAAAAATCCCTAAGCCCCGGGGTCACAATTTCAGCAAAAATTTGACTTTTCGCAATTCACTCAAAAATGGTGCCAGCCGGTTGCAAATGCTCTCCTGAAATGTTTGGCACTCAAAACAGAAGGCTTTTTATCACAGGACAAGAAATCAGCCCTCAACAACTTAAGCGGCAGAAAATATTTTTTTGAAAAAATCCCTAAGCCCCGGGGTCACAATTTCAGCAAAAATCTGACTTTTGGCAATTCACTCAAAAATGGTGTCCAAAGCTTGAAAATGCTCTCCTGAAAGGTTTGGCACTCGAAACAGAAGGCTTTTTATCACAGGACAGAAAATCAGCCCTCAACAACTTAACCGGCAGAAAATATTTTTTTGAAAAAATCCCTAAGCCCCGGGGTCACAATTTCAGCAAAAATCCGACTTTTGGCAATTCACTCAAAAATGGTGCCAACCGGTTGCAAATGCTCCCCTGAAAGGTTTGGCACTCGAAACAGAAGGCTTTTTATCACAGGACAAGAAATCAGCCCTCAAAAACGTAAGCGGCAGAAAATATTTTTTTGAAAAAATCCCTAAGCCCCGGGGTCAAAATTTCAGCAAAAATCTGACTTTTGGCAGTTCACTCAAAAATGGTGCCAGCCGGTTGCAAATGCTCCCCTGAAAGCTTTGGCGATGGAAACAGAAGGCTTTTTATCACAGGACAAGAAATCAGCCCTCAAAAACTTAACCGGCAGAAAATATTTTTTTGAAAAAATCCCTAAGCCCCGGGGTCACAATTTCAGCAAAAATCTGACTTTTGGCAGTTTACTCAAAAATGATGCCAACCAGTTGGAAATGCTCCCCTGAAAGCTTTGGCGATGGAAACAGAAGCCTTTTTATCACAGGACAAGAAATCAGCCCTCAAAAACTTAACCGGCAGAAAATATTTTTTTGAAAAAATCCCTAAGCCCCGGGGTCACAATTTCAGCAAAAATCTAACTTTTCGCAATTCACTCAAAAATGGTGCCAGCCGGTTGCAAATGCTCTCCTGAAATGTTTGGCACTCAAAACAGAAGTCTTTTTATCACAGGACAAGAAATCAGCCCTCAAAAACTTAACCGGCAGAAAATATTTTTTTGAAAAAATCCCTAAGCCCCGGGGTCACAATTTCAGCAAAAATCTGACTTTTGGCAGTTCACTCAAAAATGGTGCCAGCCGGTTGCAAATGCTCCCCTGAAAGCTTTGGCGATGGAAACAGAAGGCTTTTTATCACAGGACAAGAAATCAGCCCTCAAAAACTTAACCGGCAGAAAATATTTTTTTGAAAAAATCCGTAAGCCCCGGGGTCACAATTTCAGCAAAAATCTGACTTTTGGCAATTCACTCAAAAATGGTGCCAACCGGTTGCAAATGCTCCCCTGAAAGGTTTGGCACTCGAAACAGAAGGCTTTTTATCACAGGACAAGAAATCAACCCTCAAAAACTTAAGCGGCAGAAAATATTTTTTTGAAAAAATCCCTAAGCCCCGGGGTCACAATTTCAGCAAAAATCTGACTTTTGGCAATTCACTCAAAAATGGTGCCCAAAGCTTGAAAATGCTCTCCTGAAAGGTTTGGCACTCGAAACAGAAGGCTTTTTATCACAGGACAAGAAATCAGCCCTCAAAAACTTAACCGGCAGAAAATATTTTTTTGAAAAAATCCCTAAGCCCCGGGGTCACAATTTCAGCAAAAATCCGACTTTTGGCAATTCACTCAAAAATGGTGCCAACCGGTTGCAAATGCTCCCCTGAAAGGTTTGGCACTTGAAACAGAAGGCTTTTTATCACAGGACAAGAAATCAGCCCTCAAAAACTTAACCGGCAGAAAATATTTATTTGAAAAAATCCCTAAGCCCCGGGGTCACAATTTCAGCAAAAATCTGACTTTTGGCAGTTCACTCAAAAATGGTGCCAACCTGTTGCAAATGCTACCCTGAAAGCTTTGGCGATGGAAACAGAAGGCTTTTTATCACAGGACAAGAAATCAGGACTCAAAAAATTAACCGGCAGAAAATATTTTTTTGAAAAAATCCCTAAGCCCCGGGGTCACAATTTCAGCAAAAATCTGACTTTTGGCAATTCACTCAAAAATGGTGCCAACCGGTTGCAAATGCTCCGCTGAAAGCTTTGGCAATGGAAACAGAAGGCTTTTTATCACAGGACAAGAAATCAGCCCTCAAAAACTTAAGCGGCAGAAAATATTTTTTTGAAAAAATCCCTAAGCCCCGGGGTCACAATTTCAGCAAAAATCTGACTTTTGGCAGTTCACTCAAAAATGGTGCCAGCCGGTTGCAAATGCTCCCCTGAAAGCTTTGGCGATGGAAACAGAAGGCTTTTTATCACAGGACAAGAAATCAGCCCTCAAAAACTTAACCGGCAGAAAATATTTTTTTGAAAAAATCCCTAAGCCCCGGGGTCACAATTTCAGCAAAAATCTGACTTTTGGCAATTCACTCAAAAATGGTGCCCGAAGCTTGAAAATGCTCTCCTGAAAGGTTTGGCACTCGAAACAGAAGGCTTTTTATCACAGGACAAGAAATCAGCCCTCAAAAACTTAACCGGCAGAAAATATTTTTTTGAAAAAATCCCTAAGCCCCGGGGTCACAATTTCAGCAAAAATCAAACTTTTCGCAATTCACTCAAAAATGTTGCCAGCCGGTTGCAAATGCTCTCCTGAAATGTTTGGCACTCAAAACAGAAGGCTTTTTATCACAGGACAAGAAAACAGCCCTCAAAAACTTAACCGGCAGAAAATATTTTTTTGAAAAATCCCTAAGCCCCGGGGTCACAATTTCAGCAAAAATCTGACTTTTGGCAGTTCACTCAAAAATGGTGCCAGCCGGTTGCAAATGCTCCCCTGAAAGCTTTGGCGATGGAAACAGAAGGCTTTTTATCACAGGACAAGAAATCAGCCCTCAAAAACTTAACCGGCAGAAAATATTTTTTTGAAAAAATCCCTAAGCCCCGGGGTCACAATTTCAGCAAAAATCTGACTTTTCGCAATTCACTCAAAAATGGTGCCCGAAGCTTGAAAATGCTCTCCTGAAAGGTTTGGCACTCGAAACAGAAGGCTTTTTATCACAGGACAAGAAATCAGCCCTCAAAAACTTAACCGGCAGAAAATATTTTTTTGAAAAAATCCCTAAGCCCCGGGGTCACAATTTCAGCAAAAATCAAACTTTTCGCAATTCACTCAAAAATGGTGCCAGCCGGTTGCAAATGCTCTCCTGAAATGTTTGGCACTCAAAACAGAAGGCTTTTTATCACAGGACAAGAAAACAGCCCTCAAAAACTTAACCGGCAGAAAATATTTTTTTGAAAAATCCCTAAGCCCCGGGGTCACAATTTCAGCAAAAATCTGACTTTTCGCAATTCACTCAAAAATGGTACCAACCGGTTGCAAATGCTCCCCTGAAAGCTTTAACAATGGAAACAGAAGGCTTTTTATCACAGGACAAGAAATCAGCCCTCAAAAACTTAAGCGGCAGAAAATATTTTTTTGAAAAAATCCCTAAGCCCCGGGGTCACAATTTCAGCAAGAATCCGACTTTTGGCAATTCACTCAAAAATGGTGCCAGCCGGTTGCAAATGCTCCCCTGAAAGCTTTGGCGATGGAAACAGAAGGCTTTTTATCACAGGACAAGAAATCAGCCCTCAAAAACTTAACCGGCAGAAAATATTTTTTTGAAAAAATCCCTAAGCCCCGGGGTCACAATTTCAGCAAAAATCTGACTTTTCGCAATTCACTCAAAAATGGTACCAACCGGTTGCAAATGCTCCCCTGAAAGCTTTAACAATGGAAACAGAAGGCTTTTTATCACAGGACAAGAAATCAGCCCTCAAAAACTTAAGCGGCAGAAAATATTTTTTTGAAAAAATCCCTAAGCCCCGGGGTCACAATTTCAGCAAGAATCCGACTTTTGGCAATTCACTCAAAAATGGTGCCAACCGGTTGCAAATGCTCCCCTGAAAGGTTTGGCACTTGAAACAGAAGGCTTTTTATCACAGGACAAGAAATCAGCCCTCAAAAACTTAACCGGCAGAAAATATTTTTTTGAAAAAATCCCTAAGCCCCGGGGGTCACAATTTCAGCAAAAATCTGACTTTTGGCAGTTCACTCAAAAATGGTGCCAACCAGTTGCAAATGCTACCCTGAAAGCTTTGGCGATGGAAACAGAAGGCTTTTTATCACAGGACAAGAAATCAGGACTCAAAAAATTAACCGGCAGAAAATATTTTTTTGAAAAAATCCCTAAGCCCCGGGGGTCACAATTAGAGCAAAAATCTGACTTTTGGCAGTTCACTCAAAAATGGTGCCAACCGGTTGCAAATGCTCCCCTGAAAGCTTTGGGGATGGAAACAGAAGGCTTTTTATCACAGGACAAGAAATCAGCCCTCAAAAACTTAACCAGCAGAAAATATTTTAATGAAAAAATCCCTAAGCCCCGGGGTCACAATTTCAGCAAAAATCTGACTTTTGGCAATTCACTCAAAAATGGTGCCAACCGGTTGCAAATGCTCCCCTGAAAGCTTTAACAATGGAAACAGAAGGCTTTTTATCACAGGACAAGAAATCAGCCCTCAAAAACTTAAGCGGCAGAAAATATTTTTTTGAAAAAATCCCTAAGCCCCGGGGTCACAATTTCAGCAAGAATCTGACTTTTGGCAGTTCACTCAAAAATGGTGCCAGCCGGTTGCAAATGCTCTCCTGAAATGTTTGGCACTCAAAACAGAAGGCTTTTTATCACAGGACAAGAAAACAGCCCTCAAAAACTTAACCGGCAGAAAATATTTTTTTGAAAAATCCCTAAGCCCCCGGGGTCACAATTTCAGCAAAAATCTGACTTTTGGCAGTTCACTCAAAAATGGTGCCAGCCGGTTGCAAATGCTCCCCTGAAAGCTTTGGCGATGGAAACAGAAGGCTTTTTATCACAGGACAAGAAATCAGCCCTCAAAAACTTAACCGGCAGAAAATATTTTTTTGAAAAAATCCGTAAGCCCCGGGGTCACAATTTCAGCAAAAATCTGACTTTTGGCAATTCACTCAAAAATGGTGCCAACCGGTTGCAAATGCTCCCCTGAAAGCTTTAACAATGGAAACAGAAGGCTTTTATCACAGGACAAGAAATCAGCCCTCAAAAACTTAAGCGGCAGAAAATATTTTTTTGAAAAAATCCCTAAGCCCCGGGGTCACAATTTCAGCAAGAATCCGACTTTTGGCAATTCACTCAAAAATGGTGCCAACCGGTTGCAAATGCTCCCCTGAAAGGTTTGGCACTTGAAACAGAAGGCTTTTTATCACAGGACAAGAAATCAGCCCTCAAAAACTTAACCGGCAGAAAATATTTTTTTGAAAAAATCCCTAAGCCCCGGGGTCACAATTAGAGCAAAAATCTGACTTTTGGCAGTTCACTCAAAAATGGTGCCAACCGGTTGCAAATGCTCCCCTGAAAGCTTTGGGGATGGAAACAGAAGGCTTTTTATCACAGGACAAGAAATCAGCCCTCAACAACTTAAGCGGCAGAAAATATTTTTTTGAAAAAATCCCTAAGCCCCGGGGTCACAATTTCAGCAAAAATCCGACTTTTGGCAATTCACTCAAAAATGGTGCCAACCGGTTGCAAATGCTCCCCTGAAAGGTTTGGCACTCGAAACAGAAGGCTTTTTATCACAGGACAAGAAATCAGCCCTCAAAAACTTAACCGGCAGAAAATATTTTTTTGAAAAAATCCCTAAGCCCCGGGGTCACAATTTCAGCAAAAATCTGACTTTTGGCAGTTCACTCAAAAATGGTGCCAACCAGTTGCAAATGCTACCCTGAAAGCTTTGGCGATGGAAACAGAAGGCTTTTTATCACAGGACAAGAAATCAGGACTCAAAAAATTAACCGGCAGAAAATATTTTTTTGAAAAAATCCCTAAGCCCCGGGGTCACAATTTCAGCAAGAATCCGACTTTTGGCAATTCACTCAAAAATGGTGCCAACCGGTTTCAAATGCTCCCCTGAAAGGTTTGGCACTTGAAACAGAAGGCTTTTTATCACAGGACAAGAAATCAGCCCTCAAAAACTTAACCGGCAGAAAATATTTTTTTGAAAAAATCCCTAAGCCCCGGGGTCACAATTAGAGCAAAAATCTGACTTTTGGCAGTTCACTCAAAAATGGTGCCAACCGGTTGCAAATGCTCCCCTGAAAGCTTTGGGGATGGAAACAGAAGTCTTTTTATCACAGGACAAGAAATCAGCCCTCAACAACTTAAGCGGCAGAAAATATTTTTTTGAAAAAATCCCTAAGCCCCGGGGTCACAATTTCAGCAAAAATCCGACTTTTGGCAATTCACTCAAAAATGGTGCCAACCGGTTGCAAATGCTCCCCTGAAAGGTTTGGCACTCGAAACAGAAGGCTTTTTATCACAGGACAAGAAATCAGCCCTCAAAAACTTAACCGGCAGAAAATATTTTTTTGAAAAAATCCCTAAGCCCCGGGGTCACAATTTCAGCAAAAATCTGACTTTTGGCAGTTCACTCAAAAATGGTGCCAACCAGTTGCAAATGCTACCCTGAAAGCTTTGGCGATGGAAACAGAAGGCTTTTTATCACAGGACAAGAAATCAGCCCTCAAAAACTTAAGCGGCAGAAAATATTTTTTTGAAAAAATCCCTAAGCCCCGGGGTCACAATTTCAGCAAGAATCCGACTTTTGGCAATTCACTCAAAAATGGTGCCAACCGGTTGCAAATGCTCCCCTGAAAGGTTTGGCACTTGAAACAGAAGGCTTTTTATCACAGGACAAGAAATCAGCCCTCAAAAACTTAACCGGCAGAAAATATTTTTTTGAAAAAATCCCTAAGCCCCGGGGTCACAATTAGAGCAAAAATCTGACTTTTGGCAGTTCACTCAAAAATGGTGCCAACCGGTTGCAAATGCTCCCCTGAAAGCTTTGGGGATGGAAACAGAAGTCTTTTTATCACAGGACAAGAAATCAGCCCTCAACAACTTAAGCGGCAGAAAATATTTTTTTGAAAAAATCCCTAAGCCCCGGGGTCACAATTTCAGCAAAAATCTGACTTTTGGCAATTCACTCAAAAATGGTGCCCAAAGCTTGAAAATGCTCTCCTGAAAGGTTTGGCACTCGAAACAGAAGGCTTTTTATCACAGGACAAGAAATCAGCCCTCAAAAACTTAACCGGCAGAAAATATTTTTTTGAAAAAATCCCTAAGCCCCGGGGTCACAATTTCAGCAAAAATCTGACTTTTGGCAGTTCACTCAAAAATGGTGCCAACCAGTTGCAAATGCTACCCTGAAAGCTTTGGCGATGGAAACAGAAGGCTTTTTATCACAGGACAAGAAATCAGGACTCAAAAAATTAACCGGCAGAAAATATTTTTTTGAAAAAATCCCTAAGCCCCGGGGTCACAATTTCAGCAAAAATCTGACTTTTGGCAATTCACTCAAAAATGGTGCCAAACGATTGCAAATGCTCCCCTGAAAGGTTTCGCACTCGAAACAGAAGGCTTTTTATCAGAGGACAAGAAATCAGCCCTCAAAAACTTAACCGGCAGAAAATATTTATTTGAAAAAATCCCTAAGCCCCGGGGTCACAATTTCAGCAAAAATCTGACTTTTGGCAGTTTACTCAAAAATGATGCCAACCAGTTGGAAATGCTCCCCTGAAAGCTTTGGCGATGGAAACAGAAGGCTTTTTATCACAGGACAAGAAATCAGCCCTTAAAAAACTTAACCGGCAGAAAATATTTTTTTGAAAAAATCCCTAAGCCCCGGGGTCACAATTTCAGCAAAAATCTGACTTTTCGCAATTCACTCAAAAATGGTGCCAGCCGGTTGCAAATGCTCTCCTGAAATGTTTGGCACTCAAAACAGAAGGCTTTTTATCACAGGACAAGAAAACAGCCCTCAAAAACTTAACCGGCAGAAAATATTTTTTTGAAAAATCCCTAAGCCCCGGGGTCACAATTTCAGCAAAAATCTGACTTTTGGCAGTTCACTGAAATATGGTGCCAGCCGGTTGCAAATGCTCCGCTGAAAGCTTTGGCGATGGAAACAGAAGGCTTTTTATCACAGGACAAGAAATCAGCCCTCAAAAACTTAACCGGCAGAAAATATTTTTTTGAAAAAATCCGTAAGCCCCGGGGTCACAATTTCAGCAAAAAATCTGACTTTTGGCCATTCACTCAAAAATGGTGCCAACCGGTTGCAAATGCTCCCCTGAAAGCTTTGGCAATGGAAACAGAAGGCTTTTTATCACAGGACAAGAAATCAGCCCTCAAAAACTTAAGCGGCAGAAAATATTTTTTTGAAAAAATCCCTAAGCCCCGGGGTCACAATTTCAGCAAAAATCTGACTTTTGGCAGTTCACTCAAAAATGGTGCCAGCCGGTTGCAAATGCTCCCCTGAAAGCTTTGGCGATGGAAACAGAAGGCTTTTTATCACAGGACAAGAAATCAGCCCTCAAAAACTTAACCGGCAGAAAATATTTTTTTGGAAAAAATCCCTAAGCCCCGGGGTCACAATTTCAGCAAAAATCTGACTTTTGGCAGTTTACTCAAAAATCATGCCAACCAGTTGGAAATGCTCCCCTGAAAGCTTTGGCGATGCAAACAGAAGGCTTTTTATCACAGGACAAGAAATCAGCCCTCAAAAACTTAACCGGCAGAAAATATTTTTTTGAAAAAATCCCTAAGCCCCGGGGTCACAATTTCAGCCAAAATCTGACTTTTGGCAGTTCACTGAAATATGGTGCCAGCCGGTTGCAAATGCTCCGCTGAAAGCTTTGGCGATGGAAACAGAAGGCTTTTTATCACAGGACAAGAAATCAGCCCTCAAAAACTTAACCGGCAGAAAATATTTTTTTGAAAAAATCCGTAAGCCCCGGGGTCACAATTTCAGCAAAAAATCTGACTTTTGGCCATTCACTCAAAAATGGTGCCAACCGGTTGCACATGCTCCCCTGAAAGCTTTGGCACTCAAAACAGAAGGCTTTTTATCACAGCACAAGAAAACAGCCCTCAAAAACTTAACCGGCAGAAAATATTTTTTTGAAAAATCCCTAAGCCCCCGGGGTCACAATTTCAGCAAAAATCTGACTATTGGCAGTTCACTCAAAAATGGTGCCAGCCGGTTGCAAATGCTCCCCTGAAAGCTTTGGCGATGGAAACAGAAGGCTTTTTATCACAGGACAAGAAATCAGCCCTCAAAAACTTAACCGGCAGAAAATATTTTTTTGAAAAAATCCGTAAGCCCCGGGGTCACAATTTCAGCAAAAATCTGACTTTTGGCAGTTCACTGAAATATGGTGCCAGCCGGTTGCAAATGCTCCGCTGAAAGCTTTGGCGATGGAAACAGAAGGCTTTTTATCACAGGACAAGAAATCAGCCCTCAAAAACTTAACCGGCAGAAAATATTTTTTTGAAAAAATCCGTAAGCCCCGGGGTCACAATTTCAGCAAAAAATCTGACTTTTGGCCATTCACTCAAAAATGGTGCCAACCGGTTGCAAATGCTCCCCTGAAAGCTTTGGCAATGGAAACAGAAGGCTTTTTATCACAGGACAAGAAATCAGCCCTCAAAAACTTAAGCGGCAGAAAATATTTTTTTGAAAAAATCCCTAAGCCCCGGGGTCACAATTTCAGCAAAAATCTGACTTTTGGCAGTTCACTCAAAAATGGTGCCAGCCGGTTGCAAATGCTCCCCTGAAAGCTTTGGCGATGGAAACAGAAGGCTTTTTATCACAGGACAAGAAATCAGCCCTCAAAAACTTAACCGGCAGAAAATATTTTTTTGGAAAAAATCCCTAAGCCCCGGGGTCACAATTTCAGCAAAAATCTGACTTTTGGCAGTTTACTCAAAAATCATGCCAACCAGTTGGAAATGCTCCCCTGAAAGCTTTGGCGATGCAAACAGAAGGCTTTTTATCACAGGACAAGAAATCAGCCCTCAAAAACTTAACCGGCAGAAAATATTTTTTTGAAAAAATCCCTAAGCCCCGGGGTCACAATTTCAGCAAAAATCTGACTTTTGGCAGTTCACTGAAATATGGTGCCAGCCGGTTGCAAATGCTCCGCTGAAAGCTTTGGCGATGGAAACAGAAGGCTTTTTATCACAGGACAAGAAATCAGCCCTCAAAAACTTAACCGGCAGAAAATATTTTTTTGAAAAAATCCGTAAGCCCCGGGGTCACAATTTCAGCAAAAAATCTGACTTTTGGCCATTCACTCAAAAATGGTGCCAACCGGTTGCACATGCTCCCCTGAAAGCTTTGGCACTCAAAACAGAAGGCTTTTTATCACAGCACAAGAAAACAGCCCTCAAAAACTTAACCGGCAGAAAATATTTTTTTGAAAAATCCCTAAGCCCCCGGGGTCACAATTTCAGCAAAAATCTGACTATTGGCAGTTCACTCAAAAATGGTGCCAGCCGGTTGCAAATGCTCCCCTGAAAGCTTTGGCGATGGAAACAGAAGGCTTTTTATCACAGGACAAGAAATCAGCCCTCAAAAACTTAACCGGCAGAAAATATTTTTTTGAAAAAATCCGTAAGCCCCGGGGTCACAATTTCAGCAAAAATCTGACTTTTGGCAATTCACTCAAAAATGGTGCCAACCGGTTGCAAATGCTCCCCTGAAAGCTTTGGCAATGGAAACAGAAGGCTTTTTATCACAGGAAAAGAAATCAGCCCTCAAAAACTTAACCGGCAGAAAATATTTTTTTGAAAAAATCCCTAAGCCCTGGGGTCACAATTTCAGCAAAAATCTGACTTTTGGCAGTTTACTCAAAAATCATGCCAACCAGTTGGAAATGCTCCCCTGAAAGCTTTGGCGATGGAAACAGAAGGCTTTTTATCACAGGACAAGAAATCAGCCCTCAAAAACTTAACCGGCAGAAAATATTTTTTTGAAAAAATCCCTAAGCCCCGGGGTCACAATTTCAGCAAAAATCTGACTTTTCGCAATTCACTCAAAAATGGTGCCAGCCGGTTGCAAATGCTCTCCTGAAATGTTTGGCACTCAAAACAGAAAGCTTTTTATCACAGGACAAGAAAACAGCCCTCAAAAACTTAACCGGCAGAAAATATTTTTTTGAAAAAATCCGTAAGCCCCGGGGTCACAATTTCAGCAAAAATCTGACTTTTGGCAATTCACTCAAAAATGGTGCCAACCGGTTGCAAATGCTCCCCTGAAAGCTTTAACAATGGAAACAGAAGGCTTTTTATCACAGGACAAGAAATCAGCCCTCAAAAACTTAAGCGGCAGAAAATATTTTTTTGAAAAAATCCCTAAGCCCCGGGGTCACAATTTCAGCAAAAATCTGACTTTTGGCAATTCACTCAAAAATGGTGCCAACCGGTTGCAAATGCTCCCCTGAAAGGTTTGGCACTTGAAACAGAAGGCTTTTTATCACAGGACAAGAAAAATCTGACTTTTGGCAGTTTACTCAAAAATCATGCCAACCAGTTGGAAATGCTCCCCTGAAAGCTTTGGCGATGGAAACAGAAGGCTTTTTATCACAGGACAAGAAATCAGCCCTCAAAAACTTAACCGGCAGAAAATATTTTTTTGAAAAAATCCCTAAGCCCCGGGGTCACAATTTCAGCAAAAATCTGACTTTTCGCAATTCACTCAAAAATGGTGCCAGCCGGTTGCAAATGCTCTCCTGAAATGTTTGGCACTCAAAACAGAAAGCTTTTTATCACAGGACAAGAAAACAGCCCTCAAAAACTTAACCGGCAGAAAATATTTTTTTGAAAAAATCCGTAAGCCCCGGGGTCACAATTTCAGCAAAAATCTGACTTTTGGCAATTCACTCAAAAATGGTGCCAACCGGTTGCAAATGCTCCCCTGAAAGCTTTAACAATGGAAACAGAAGGCTTTTTATCACAGGACAAGAAATCAGCCCTCAAAAACTTAAGCGGCAGAAAATATTTTTTTGAAAAAATCCCTAAGCCCCGGGGTCACAATTTCAGCAAAAATCTGACTTTTGGCAATTCACTCAAAAATGGTGCCAACCGGTTGCAAATGCTCCCCTGAAAGGTTTGGCACTTGAAACAGAAGGCTTTTTATCACAGGACAAGAAATCAGCCCTCAAAAACTTAACCGGCAGAAAATATTTTTTTGAAAAAATCCCTAAGCCCCGGGGTCACAATTTCAGCAAAAATCCGACTTTTGGCAATTCACTCAAAAATGGTGCCAACCGGTTGCAAATGCTCCCCTGAAAGGTTTGGCACTCGAAACAGAAGGCTTTTTATCACAGGACAAGAAATCAGCCCTCAAAAACTTAACCGGCACAAAATATTTTTTTGAAAAAATCCCTAAGCCCCGGGGTCACAATTTCAGCAAAAATCTGACTTTTGGCAGATCACTCAAAAATGGTGCCAACCAGTTGCAAATGCTACCCTGAAAACTTTGGCGATGGAAACCGAAGGCTTTTTATCACAGGACAAGAAATCAGGACTCAAAAAATTAAACGGCAGAAAATATTTTTTTGAAAAAATCCCTAAGCCCCGGGGTCACAATTTCAGCAAAAATCTGACTTTTGGCAATTCACTCAAAAATGGTGCCAACTGGTTGCAAATGCTCCCCTGAAAGCTTTGGCGATGGAAACAGAAGGCTTTTTATCACAGGACAAGAAATCAGCCCTCAAAAACTTAACTGGCAGAAAATATTTTTTTGAAAAAATCCCTAATCCCTGGGGTCACAATTTCAGCAAAATTCTTACTTTTGGCAATTCACTCAAAAATGGTGCCAAAAGCTTGAAAATGCTCTCCTGAAAGGTTTGGCACTCGAAACAGAAGGCTTTTTATCACAGGACAAGAAATCAGCCCTCAAAAACTTAACCGGCAGAAAATATTTTTTTGAAAAAATTCCTAAGCCCCGAGGTCACAATTTCAGCAAAAATCTGACTTTTGGCAGTTCACTCAAAAATGGTGCCAAAAGCTTGAAAATGCTCTCCTGAAAGGTTTGGCACTCGAAACCGAAGGCTTTTTATCACAGGACAAGAAATCAGCCCTCAAAAACTTAACTGGCAGAAAATATTTTTTTGAAAAAATCCCTAAGCCCCGGGGTCACAATTTCAGCAAAAATCCGACTTTTGGCAATTCACTCAAAAATGGTGCCAACCGGTTGCAAATGCTCCCCTGAAAGGTTTGGCACTTGAAACAGAAGGCTTTTTATCACAGGACAAGCAATCAGCCCTCAAAAACTTAATCGGCAGAAAATATTTTTTTGAAAAAATCCCTAACCCCCGGGGTCACAATTTCAGCAAAAATCTGACTTTTTGCAATTCACTCAAAAATGGTGCCAGCCGGTTGCAAATCCTCTCCTGAAATGTTTGGCACTCAAAACAGAAGGCTTTTTATCACAGGACAAGAAATCAGCCCTCAAAAACTTAACCGGCAGAAAATATTTTTTTGAAAAAATCCCTAACCCCCGGGGTCACAATTTCCGCAAAAATCCGACTTTTGGCAATTCACTCAAAAATGGTGCCAGCCGGTTGCAAATGCTCTCCTGAAATGTTTGGCACTCGAAACCGAAGGCTTTTTATCACAGGAAAAGAAATCAACCCTCAAAAACTTAACCGGCAGAAAATATTTTTTTGAAAAAATCCCTAAGCCCCGGGGTCACAATTTCAGCAAAAATCTGACTTTTGGCAATTCACTCAAAAATGGTGCCCAAAGCTTGAAAATGCTTTCCTGAAAGGTTTGGCACTCGAAACCGAAGGCTTTTTATCACAGGACAAGAAATCAGCCCTCAAAAACTTAACTGGCAGAAAATATTTTTTTGAAAAAATCCCTAAGCCCCGGGGTCACAATTTCAGCAAAAATCCGACTTTTGGCAATTCACTCAAAAATGGTGCCAACCGGTTGCAAATGCTCCCCTGAAAGGTTTGGCACTTGAAACAGAAGGCTTTTTATCACAGGACAAGCAATCAGCCCTCAAAAACTTAACCGGCAGAAAATATTTTTTTGAAAAAATCCCTAAGCCCCGGGGTCACAATTTCAGCAAAAATCTGACTTTTTGCAATTCACTCAAAAATGGTGCCAGCCGGTTGCAAATCCTCTCCTGAAATGTTTGGCACTCAAAACAGAAGGCTTTTTATCACAGGACAAGAAATCAGCCCTCAAAAACTTAACCGGCAGAAAATATTTTTTTGAAAAAATCCCTAACCCCCGGGGTCACAATTTCCGCAAAAATCTGACTTTTGGCAATTCACTCAAAAATGGTGCCAAAAGCTTGAAAATGCTCTCCTGAAAGGTTTGGCACTCGAAACCGAAGGCTTTTTATCACAGGACAAGAAATCAGCCCTCAACAACTTAACCGGCAGAAAATATTTTTTTGAAAAAATCCCTAAGCCCCGGGGTCACAATTTCAGCAAAAATCTGACTTTTGGCAGTTCACTCAAAAATGGTGCCAACTGGTTGCAAATGCTCCCCTGAAAGCTTTGGCGATGGAAACAGAAGGCTTTTTATCACAGGACAAGAAATCAGCCCTCAAAAACTTAACCGGCAGAAAATTTTTTTTTGAAAAAATCCCTAAGCCCCGGGGTCACAATTTCAGCAAAAATCTGACTTTTCGCAATTCACTCGAAAATGATGCCCAAAGCTTGAAAATGCTCTCCTGAAAGGTTTGGCACTCGAAACAGAAGGCTTTTTATCACAGGACAAGAAATCAGCCCTCAAAAACTTAACCGGCAGAAAATATTTTTTTGAAAAAATCCCTAAGCCCTGGGGTCACAATTTCAGCAAAAATCCGACTTTTGGCAATTCGCTCAAAAAATGGTGCCGAAAGCTTGAAAATGCTCTCCTGAAAGGTTTGGCACTCGAAACAGAAGGCTTTTTATCAGAGGACAAGAAATCAGCCCTCAAAAACTTAACCGGCAGAAAATATTTTTTTGAAAAAATCCCTAAGCCCCGGGGTCACAATTTCAGCAAAAATCTGACTTTTTGCAATTCACTCAAAAATGGTGCCAGCCAGTTGCAAATGCTCTCCTGAAATGTTTGGCACTCAAAACAGAAGGCTTTTTATCACAGGACAAGAAATCAGCCCTCAAAAACTTAACCGGCAGAAAATATTTTTTTGAAAAAATCCCTAAGCCCTGGGGTCACAATTTCAGCAAAAATCCGACTTTTGGCAATTCGCTCAAAAAATGGTGCCCAAAGCTTGAAAATGCTCTCCTGAAAGGTTTGGCACTCGAAACAGAAGGCTTTTTATCAGAGGACAAGAAATCAGCCCTCAAAAACTTAACCGGCAGAAAATATTTTTTTGAAAAAATCCCTAAGCCCCGGGGTCACAATTTCAGCAAAAATCTGACTTTTGGCAGTTCACTCAAAAATGGTGCCAAAAGCTTGAAAATGCTCTCCTGAAAGGTTTGGCACTCGAAACCGAAGGCTTTTTATCACAGGACAGGAAATCAGCTCTCAACAACTTAACCGGCAGAAAATATTTTTTTGAAAAAATCCCTAAGCCCCGGGGTCACAATTTCAGCAAAAATCTGACTTTTGGCAGTTCACTCAAAAATGGTGCCAACTGGTTGCAAATGATCCCCTGAAAGCTTTGGCGATGGAAACAGAAGGCTTTTTATCACAGGACAAGAAATCAGCCCTCAAAAACTTAACCGGCAGAAATTTTTTTTTTGAAAAAATCCCTAAGCCCCGGGGTCACAATTTCAGCAAAAATCTGACTTTTGGCAATTCACTCGAAAATGATGCCCAAAGCTTGAAAATACTCTCCTGAAAGGTTTGGCACTCGAAACAGAAGGCTTTTTATCACAGGACAAGAAATCAGCCCTCAAAAACTTAACCGGCAGAAAATATTTTTTTGAAAAAATCCCTAAGCCCTGGGGTCACAATTTCAGCAAAAATCCGACTTTTGGCAATTCACTCAAAAAATGGTGCCCAAAGCTTGAAAATGCTCTCCTGAAAGGTTTGGCACTCGAAACAGAAGGCTTTTTATCAGAGGACAAGAAATCAGCCCTCAAAAACTTAAGCGGCAGAAAATATTTTTTTGAAAAAATCCCTAAGCCCCGGGGTCACAATTTCAGCAAAAATCTGACTTTTCGCAATTCACTCAAAAATGGTGCCAGCCGGTTGCAAATGCTCTCCTGAAAGGTTTGGCACTCGAAACCGAAGGCTTTTTATCACAGGACAAGAAATCAGCCCTCAAAAACTTAACCGGCAGAAAATATTTTTTTGAAAAAATCCCTAATCCCTGGGGTCACAATTTCAGCAAAATTCTTACTTTTGGCAATTCACTCAAAAATGGTGCCAAAAGCTTGAAAATGCTCTCCTGAAAGGTTTGGCACTCGAAACAGAAGGCTTTTTATCACAGGACAAGAAATCAGCCCTCAAAAACTTAACCGGCAGAAAATATTTTTTTGAAAAAATTCCTAAGCCCCGGGGTCACAATTTCAGCAAAAATCTGACTTTTGGCAGTTCACTCAAAAATGGTGCCAAAAGCTTGAAAATGCTCTCCTGAAAGGTTTGGCACTCGAAACCGAAGGCTTTTTATCACAGGACAAGAAATCAGCTCTCAAAAACTTAACCGGCAGAAAATATTGTTTTGAAAAAATCCCTAAGCCCCGGGGTCACAATTTCAGCAAAAATCTGACTTTTGGCAGTTCACTCAAAAATGGTGCCAACTGGTTGCAAATGCTCCCCTGAAAGCTTTGGCGATGGAAACAGAAGGCTTTTTATCAGAGGACAATAAATCAGCCCTCAAAAACTTAAGCGGCAGAAAATATTTTTTTGAAAAAAACCCTAAGCCCCGGGGTCACAATTTCAGCAAAAATCTGACTTTTCGCAATTCACTCAAAAATGGTGCCAGCCGGTTGCAAATGCTCTCCTGAAAGGTTTGGCACTCGAAACCGAAGGCTTTTTATCACAGGACAAGAAATCAGCCCTCAAAAACTTAACCGGCAGAAAATATTTTTTTGAAAAAATCCCTAATCCCTGGGGTCACAATTTCAGCAAAATTCTTACTTTTGGCAATTCACTCAAAAATGGTGCCAAAAGCTTGAAAATGCTCTCCTGAAAGGTTTGGCACTCGAAACAGAAGGCTTTTTATCACAGGACAAGAAATCAGCCCTCAAAAACTTAACCGGCAGAAAATATTTTTTTGAAAAAATTCCTAAGCCCCGGGGTCACAATTTCAGCAAAAATCTGACTTTTGGCAGTTCACTCAAAAATGGTGCCAAAAGCTTGAAAATGCTCTCCTGAAAGGTTTGGCACTCGAAACCGAAGGCTTTTTATCACAGGACAAGAAATCAGCTCTCAAAAACTTAACCGGCAGAAAATATTTTTTTGAAAAAATTCCTAAGCCCCGGGGTCACAATTTCAGCAAAAATCTGACTTTTGGCAGTTCACTCAAAAATGGTGCCAAAAGCTTGAAAATGCTCTCCTGAAAGGTTTGGCACTCGAAACCGAAGGCTTTTTATCACAGGACAAGAAATCAGCTCTCAAAAACTTAACCGGCAGAAAATATTGTTTTGAAAAAATCCCTAAGCCCCGGGGTCACAATTTCAGCAAAAATCTGACTTTTGGCAGTTCACTCAAAAATGGTGCCAACTGGTTGCAAATGCTCCCCTGAAAGCTTTGGCGATGGAAACAGAAGGCTTTTTATCAGAGGACAATAAATCAGCCCTCAAAAACTTAAGCGGCAGAAAATATTTTTTTGAAAAAAACCCTAAGCCCCGGGGTCACAATTTCAGCAAAAATCTGACTTTTCGCAATTCACTCAAAAATGGTGCCAGCCGGTTGCAAATGCTCTCCTGAAAGGTTTGGCACTCGAAACCGAAGGCTTTTTATCACAGGACAAGAAATCAGCCCTCAAAAACTTAACCGGCAGAAAATATTTTTTTGAAAAAATCCCTAATCCCTGGGGTCACAATTTCAGCAAAATTCTTACTTTTGGCAATTCACTCAAAAATGGTGCCAAAAGCTTGAAAATGCTCTCCTGAAAGGTTTGGCACTCGAAACAGAAGGCTTTTTATCACAGGACAAGAAATCAGCCCTCAAAAACTTAACCGGCAGAAAATATTTTTTTGAAAAAATTCCTAAGCCCCGGGGTCACAATTTCAGCAAAAATCTGACTTTTGGCAGTTCACTCAAAAATGGTGCCAAAAGCTTGAAAATGCTCTCCTGAAAGGTTTGGCACTCGAAACCGAAGGCTTTTTATCACAGGACAAGAAATCAGCTCTCAAAAACTTAACCGGCAGAAAATATTGTTTTGAAAAAATCCCTAAGCCCCGGGGTCACAATTTCAGCAAAAATCTGACTTTTGGCAGTTCACTCAAAAATGGTGCCAACTGGTTGCAAATGCTCCCCTGAAATGTTTGGCACTCAAAACAGAATGCTTTTTATCACAGGACAAGAAATCAGCCCTCAAAAACTTAACCGGCAGAAATTTTTTTTTGAAAAAATCCCTAAGCCCCGGGGTCACAATTTCAGCAAAAATCTGACTTTTGGCAATTTACTCAAAAATGGTGCCCAAAGCTTGAAAATGCTTTCCTGAAAGGTTTGGCACTCGAAACCGAAGGCTTTTTATCACAGGACAAGAAATCAGCCCTCAAAAACTTAACTGGCAGAAAATATTTTTTTGAAAAAATCCCTAAGCCCCGGGGTCACAATTAGAGCAAAAATCTGACTTTTGGCAGTTCACTCAAAAATGGTGCCAACCAGTTGCAAATGCTCCCCTGAAAGGTTTGGCACTTGAAACAGAAGGCTTTTTATCACAGGACAAGCAATCAGCCCTCAAAAACTTAACCGGCAGAAAATATTTTTTTGAAAAAATCCCTAAGCCCCGGGGTCACAATTTCAGCAAAAATCTGACTTTTTGCAATTCACTCAAAAATGGTGCCAGCCGGTTGCAAATCCTCTCCTGAAATGTTTGGCACTCAAAACAGAAGGCTTTTTATCACAGGACAAGAAATCAGCCCTCAAAAACTTAACCGGCAGAAAATATTTTTTTGAAAAAATCCCTAAGCCCCGGGGTCACAATTTCCGCAAAAATCTGACTTTTGGCAATTCACTCAAAAAATGGTGCCCAAAGCTTGAAAATGCTCTCCTGAAAGGTTTGGCACACGAAACAGAAGGCTTTTTATCACAGGACTAGAAATCAGCCGTCAAAAACTTAACCGGCAGAAAATATTTTTTTGAAAAAATCCCTAAGCCCCGGGGTCACAATTTCAGCAAAAATCTGACTTTTGGCAGTTCACTCAAAAATGGTGCCAACCGGTTGCAAATGCTCCCCTGAAAGCTTTGGCGATGGAAACAGAAGGCTTTTTATCACAGGACAGGAAATCAGCCCTCAAAAACTTAACCGGCAGAAAATATTTTTTTGAAAAAATCCCTAAGCCCCGGGGTCACAATTTCAGCAAAAATCTGACTTTTGGCAATTCACTCAAAAATGGTGCCAGCCGGTTGCAAATCCTCTCCTGAAATGTTTGGCACTCAAAACAGAAGGCTTTTTATCACAGGACAAGAAATCAGCCCTCAAAAACTTAACCGGCAGAAAATATTTTTTTGAAAAAATCCCTAACCCCCGGGGTCACAATTTCCGCAAAAATCTGACTTTTGGCAATTCACTCAAAAATGGTGCCAAAAGCTTGAAAATGCTCTCCTGAAAGGTTTGGCACTCGAAACCGAAGGCTTTTTATCACAGGACAAGAAATCAGCCCTCAACAACTTAACCGGCAGAAAATATTTTTTTGAAAAAATCCCTAAGCCCCGGGGTCACAATTTCAGCAAAAATCTGACTTTTGGCAGTTCACTCAAAAATGGTGCCAACTGGTTGCAAATGCTCCCCTGAAAGCTTTGGCGATGGAAACAGAAGGCTTTTTATCACAGGACAAGAAATCAGCCCTCAAAAACTTAACCGGCAGAAAATTTTTTTTTGAAAAAATCCCTAAGCCCCGGGGTCACAATTTCAGCAAAAATCTGACTTTTCGCAATTCACTCGAAAATGATGCCCAAAGCTTGAAAATGCTCTCCTGAAAGGTTTGGCACTCGAAACAGAAGGCTTTTTATCACAGGACAAGAAATCAGCCCTCAAAAACTTAACCGGCAGAAAATATTTTTTTGAAAAAATCCCTAAGCCCTGGGGTCACAATTTCAGCAAAAATCCGACTTTTGGCAATTCGCTCAAAAAATGGTGCCGAAAGCTTGAAAATGCTCTCCTGAAAGGTTTGGCACTCGAAACAGAAGGCTTTTTATCAGAGGACAAGAAATCAGCCCTCAAAAACTTAACCGGCAGAAAATATTTTTTTGAAAAAATCCCTAAGCCCCGGGGTCACAATTTCAGCAAAAATCTGACTTTTTGCAATTCACTCAAAAATGGTGCCAGCCAGTTGCAAATGCTCTCCTGAAATGTTTGGCACTCAAAACAGAAGGCTTTTTATCACAGGACAAGAAATCAGCCCTCAAAAACTTAACCGGCAGAAAATATTTTTTTGAAAAAATCCCTAAGCCCTGGGGTCACAATTTCAGCAAAAATCCGACTTTTGGCAATTCGCTCAAAAAATGGTGCCCAAAGCTTGAAAATGCTCTCCTGAAAGGTTTGGCACTCGAAACAGAAGGCTTTTTATCAGAGGACAAGAAATCAGCCCTCAAAAACTTAACCGGCAGAAAATATTTTTTTGAAAAAATCCCTAAGCCCCGGGGTCACAATTTCAGCAAAAATCTGACTTTTGGCAATTCACTCAAAAATGGTGCCAGCCGGTTGCAAATGCTCTCCTGAAAGGTTTGGCACTCGAAACAGAAGGCTTTTTATCACAGGACAAGAAATCAGCCCTCAAAAACTTAACCGGCAGAAAATATTTTTTTGAAAAAATCCCTAATCCCTGGGGTCACAATTTCAGCAAAATTCTTACTTTTGGCAATTCACTCAAAAATGGTGCCAAAAGCTTGAAAATGCTCTCCTGAAAGGTTTGGCACTCGAAACAGAAGGCTTTTTATCACAGGACAAGAAATCAGCCCTCAAAAACTTAACCGGCAGAAAATATTTTTTTGAAAAAATTCCTAAGCCCCGGGGTCACAATTTCAGCAAAAATCTGACTTTTGGCAGTTCACTCAAAAATGGTGCCAAAAGCTTGAAAATGCTCTCCTGAAAGGTTTGGCACTCGAAACCGAAGGCTTTTTATCACAGGACAAGAAATCAGCTCTCAACAACTTAACCGGCAGAAAATATTTTTTTGAAAAAATCCCTAAGCCCCGGGGTCACAATTTCAGCAAAAATCTGACTTTTGGCAGTTCACTCAAAAATGGTGCCAACTGGTTGCAAATGATCCCCTGAAAGCTTTGGCGATGGAAACAGAAGGCTTTTTATCACAGGACAAGAAATCAGCCCTCAAAAACTTAACCGGCAGAAATTTTTTTTTTGAAAAAATCCCTAAGCCCCGGGGTCACAATTTCAGCAAAAATCTGACTTTTGGCAATTCACTCGAAAATGATGCCCAAAGCTTGAAAATACTCTCCTGAAAGGTTTGGCACTCGAAACAGAAGGCTTTTTATCACAGGACAAGAAATCAGCCCTCAAAAACTTAACCGGCAGAAAATATTTTTTTGAAAAAATCCCTAAGCCCTGGGGTCACAATTTCAGCAAAAATCCGACTTTTGGCAATTCACTCAAAAAATGGTGCCCAAAGCTTGAAAATGCTCTCCTGAAAGGTTTGGCACTCGAAACAGAAGGCTTTTTATCAGAGGACAAGAAATCAGCCCTCAAAAACTTAAGCGGCAGAAAATATTTTTTTGAAAAAATCCCTAAGCCCCGGGGTCACAATTTCAGCAAAAATCTGACTTTTCGCAATTCACTCAAAAATGGTGCCAGCCGGTTGCAAATGCTCTCCTGAAAGGTTTGGCACTCGAAACCGAAGGCTTTTTATCACAGGACAAGAAATCAGCCCTCAAAAACTTAACCGGCAGAAAATATTTTTTTGAAAAAATCCCTAATCCCTGGGGTCACAATTTCAGCAAAATTCTTACTTTTGGCAATTCACTCAAAAATGGTGCCAAAAGCTTGAAAATGCTCTCCTGAAAGGTTTGGCACTCGAAACAGAAGGCTTTTTATCACAGGACAAGAAATCAGCCCTCAAAAACTTAACCGGCAGAAAATATTTTTTTGAAAAAATTCCTAAGCCCCGGGGTCACAATTTCAGCAAAAATCTGACTTTTGGCAGTTCACTCAAAAATGGTGCCAAAAGCTTGAAAATGCTCTCCTGAAAGGTTTGGCACTCGAAACCGAAGGCTTTTTATCACAGGACAAGAAATCAGCTCTCAAAAACTTAACCGGCAGAAAATATTGTTTTGAAAAAATCCCTAAGCCCCGGGGTCACAATTTCAGCAAAAATCTGACTTTTGGCAGTTCACTCAAAAATGGTGCCAACTGGTTGCAAATGCTCCCCTGAAAGCTTTGGCGATGGAAACAGAAGGCTTTTTATCAGAGGACAATAAATCAGCCCTCAAAAACTTAAGCGGCAGAAAATATTTTTTTGAAAAAAACCCTAAGCCCCGGGGTCACAATTTCAGCAAAAATCTGACTTTTCGCAATTCACTCAAAAATGGTGCCAGCCGGTTGCAAATGCTCTCCTGAAAGGTTTGGCACTCGAAACCGAAGGCTTTTTATCACAGGACAAGAAATCAGCCCTCAAAAACTTAACCGGCAGAAAATATTTTTTTGAAAAAATCCCTAATCCCTGGGGTCACAATTTCAGCAAAATTCTTACTTTTGGCAATTCACTCAAAAATGGTGCCAAAAGCTTGAAAATGCTCTCCTGAAAGGTTTGGCACTCGAAACAGAAGGCTTTTTATCACAGGACAAGAAATCAGCCCTCAAAAACTTAACCGGCAGAAAATATTTTTTTGAAAAAATTCCTAAGCCCCGGGGTCACAATTTCAGCAAAAATCTGACTTTTGGCAGTTCACTCAAAAATGGTGCCAAAAGCTTGAAAATGCTCTCCTGAAAGGTTTGGCACTCGAAACCGAAGGCTTTTTATCACAGGACAAGAAATCAGCTCTCAAAAACTTAACCGGCAGAAAATATTTTTTTGAAAAAATTCCTAAGCCCCGGGGTCACAATTTCAGCAAAAATCTGACTTTTGGCAGTTCACTCAAAAATGGTGCCAAAAGCTTGAAAATGCTCTCCTGAAAGGTTTGGCACTCGAAACCGAAGGCTTTTTATCACAGGACAAGAAATCAGCTCTCAAAAACTTAACCGGCAGAAAATATTGTTTTGAAAAAATCCCTAAGCCCCGGGGTCACAATTTCAGCAAAAATCTGACTTTTGGCAGTTCACTCAAAAATGGTGCCAACTGGTTGCAAATGCTCCCCTGAAAGCTTTGGCGATGGAAACAGAAGGCTTTTTATCAGAGGACAATAAATCAGCCCTCAAAAACTTAAGCGGCAGAAAATATTTTTTTGAAAAAAACCCTAAGCCCCGGGGTCACAATTTCAGCAAAAATCTGACTTTTCGCAATTCACTCAAAAATGGTGCCAGCCGGTTGCAAATGCTCTCCTGAAAGGTTTGGCACTCGAAACCGAAGGCTTTTTATCACAGGACAAGAAATCAGCCCTCAAAAACTTAACCGGCAGAAAATATTTTTTTGAAAAAATCCCTAATCCCTGGGGTCACAATTTCAGCAAAATTCTTACTTTTGGCAATTCACTCAAAAATGGTGCCAAAAGCTTGAAAATGCTCTCCTGAAAGGTTTGGCACTCGAAACAGAAGGCTTTTTATCACAGGACAAGAAATCAGCCCTCAAAAACTTAACCGGCAGAAAATATTTTTTTGAAAAAATTCCTAAGCCCCGGGGTCACAATTTCAGCAAAAATCTGACTTTTGGCAGTTCACTCAAAAATGGTGCCAAAAGCTTGAAAATGCTCTCCTGAAAGGTTTGGCACTCGAAACCGAAGGCTTTTTATCACAGGACAAGAAATCAGCTCTCAAAAACTTAACCGGCAGAAAATATTGTTTTGAAAAAATCCCTAAGCCCCGGGGTCACAATTTCAGCAAAAATCTGACTTTTGGCAGTTCACTCAAAAATGGTGCCAACTGGTTGCAAATGCTCCCCTGAAATGTTTGGCACTCAAAACAGAATGCTTTTTATCACAGGACAAGAAATCAGCCCTCAAAAACTTAACCGGCAGAAATTTTTTTTTGAAAAAATCCCTAAGCCCCGGGGTCACAATTTCAGCAAAAATCTGACTTTTGGCAATTTACTCAAAAATGGTGCCCAAAGCTTGAAAATGCTTTCCTGAAAGGTTTGGCACTCGAAACCGAAGGCTTTTTATCACAGGACAAGAAATCAGCCCTCAAAAACTTAACTGGCAGAAAATATTTTTTTGAAAAAATCCCTAAGCCCCGGGGTCACAATTTCAGCAAAAATCCGACTTTTGGCAATTCACTTAAAAATGGTGCCAACCGGTTGCAAATGCTCCCCTGAAAGGTTTGGCACTTGAAACAGAAGGCTTTTTATCACAGGACAAGCAATCAGCCCTCAAAAACTTAACCGGCAGAAAATATTTTTTTGAAAAAATCCCTAAGCCCCGGGGTCACAATTTCAGCAAAAATCTGACTTTTTGCAATTCACTCAAAAATGGTGCCAGCCGGTTGCAAATCCTCTCCTGAAATGTTTGGCACTCAAAACAGAAGGCTTTTTATCACAGGACAAGAAATCAGCCCTCAAAAACTTAACCGGCAGAAAATATTTTTTTGAAAAAATCCCTAAGCCCCGGGGTCACAATTTCCGCAAAAATCTGACTTTTGGCAATTCACTCAAAAAATGGTGCCCAAAGCTTGAAAATGCTCTCCTGAAAGGTTTGGCACACGAAACAGAAGGCTTTTTATCACAGGACTAGAAATCAGCCGTCAAAAACTTAACCGGCAGAAAATATTTTTTTGAAAAAATCCCTAAGCCCCGGGGTCACAATTTCAGCAAAAATCTGACTTTTGGCAGTTCACTCAAAAATGGTGCCAACCGGTTGCAAATGCTCCCCTGAAAGCTTTGGCGATGGAAACAGAAGGCTTTTTATCACAGGACAGGAAATCAGCCCTCAAAAACTTAACCGGCAGAAAATATTTTTTTGAAAAAATCCCTAAGCCCCGGGGTCACAATTTCAGCAAAAATCTGACTTTTGGCAATTCACTCAAAAATGATGCCCAAAGCTTGAAAATGCTCTCCTGAAAGGTTTGGCACTCGAAACAGAAGGCTTTTTATCACAGGACAAGAAATCAGCCCTCAAAAACATAACCGGCAGAAAATATTTTTTTGAAAAAATCCCTAAGCCCCGGGGTCACAATTTCAGCAAAAATCCGACTTTTGGCAATTCACTCAAAAATGGTGCCAACCGGTTGCAAATGCTCCCCTGAAAGGTTTGGCACTCGAAACAGAAGGCTTTTTATCACAGGACAAGCAATCAGCCCTCAAAAACTTAACCGGCAGAAAATATTTTTTTGAAAAAATCCCTAAGCCCCGGGGTCACAATTTCAGCAAAAATCTGACTTTTGGCAATTCACTCAAAAGTGGTGCCAGCCGGTTGCAAATGCTCTCCTGAAATGTTTGGCACTCAAAACAGAAGGCTTTTTATCACAGGACAAGAAATCAGCCCTCAAAAACTTAACCGGCAGAAAATATTTTTTTGAAAAAATCCCTAAGCCCCGGGGTCATAATTTCCGCAAAAATCTGACTTTTGGCAATTCACTCAAAAAATGGTGCCCAAAGCTTGAAAATGCTTTCCTGAAAGGTTTGGCACTCGAAACAGAAGGCTTTTTATCAGAGGACTAGAAATCAGCCCTCAAAAACTTAACCGGCAGAAAATATTTTTTTGAAAAAATCCCTAAGCCCCGGGGTCACAATTTCAGCAAAATTCTGACTTTTGGCAATTCACTCAAAAATGGTGCCAAAAGCTTGAAAATGCTGTCCTGAAAGGTTTGGCACTCGAAACCGAAGGCTTTTTATCACAGGACAAGAAATCAGCCCTCAACAACTTAACCGGCAGAAAATATTTTTTTGAAAAAATCCCTAAGCCCCGGGGTCACAATTTCAGCAAAAATCCGACTTTTGGCAATTCACTCAAAAATGGTGCCAACCGGTTGCAAATGCTCCCCTGAAAGGTTTGGCACTCGAAACAGAAGGCTTTTTATCACAGGACAAGAAATCAGCCCTCAACAACTTAACCGGCAGAAAATATTTTTTTGAAAAAATCCCTAAGCCCCGGGGTCACAATTTCAGCAAAAATCTGACTTTTGGCAGTTCACTCAAAAATGGTGCCAACCGGTTGCAAATGCTCCCCTGAAAGCTTTGGCGATGGAAACAGAAGGCTTTTTATCACAGGACAAGAAATCAGCCCTCAAAAACTTAACCGGCAGAAAATATTTTTTTGAAAAAATCCGTAAGCCCCGGGGTCACAATTTCAGCAAAAATCTGACTTTTGGCAATTCACTCAAAAATGGTGCCAACCGGTTGCAAATGCTCCCCTGAAAGGTTTGGCACTCGAAACAGAAGGCTTTTTATCACAGGACAAGCAATCAGCCCTCAAAAACTTAACCGGCAGAAAATATTTTTTTGAAAAAATGCCTAAGCCCCGGGGTCACAATTTCAGCAAAAATCCGACTTTTGGCAATTCACTCAAAAATGGTGCCAACCGGTTGCAAATGCTCCCCTGAAAGGTTTGGCACTCGAAACAGAAGGCTTTTTATCACAGGACAAGAAATCAGCCCTCAACAACTTAACCGGCAGAAAATATTTTTTTGAAAAAATCCCTAAGCCCCGGGGTCACAATTTCAGCAAAAATCTGACTTTTGGCAGTTCACTCAAAAATGGTGCCAACCGGTTGCAAATGCTCCCCTGAAAGCTTTGGCGATGGAAACAGAAGGCTTTTTATCACAGGACAAGAAATCAGCCCTCAAAAACTTAACCGGCAGAAAATATTTTTTTGAAAAAATCCGTAAGCCCCGGGGTCACAATTTCAGCAAAAATCTGACTTTTGGCAATTCACTCAAAAATGGTGCCAACCGGTTGCAAATGCTCCCCTGAAAGGTTTGGCACTCGAAACAGAAGGCTTTTTATCACAGGACAAGCAATCAGCCCTCAAAAACTTAACCGGCAGAAAATATTTTTTTGAAAAAATGCCTAAGCCCCGGGGTCACAATTTCAGCAAAAATCCGACTTTTGGCAATTCACTCAAAAATGGTGCCAACCGGTTGCAAATGCTCCCCTGAAAGGTTTGGCACTCGAAACAGAAGGCTTTTTATCACAGGACAAGAAATCAGCACTCAACAACTTAACCGGCAGAAAATATTTTTTTGAAAAAATCCCTAAGCCCCGGGGTCACAATTTCAGCAAAAATCCGACTTTTGGCAATTCACTCAAAAATGGTGCCAACCGGTTGCAAATGCTCCCCTGAAAGGTTTGGCACTCGAAACAGAAGGCTTTTTATCACAGGACAAGAAATCAGCCCTCAACAACTTAACCGGCAGAAAATATTTTTTTGAAAAAATCCCTAAGCCCCGGGGTCACAATTTCAGCAAAAATCTGACTTTTGGCAGTTCACTCAAAAATGGTGCCAACCGGTTGCAAATGCTCCCCTGAAAGCTTTGGCGATGGAAACAGAAGGCTTTTTATCACAGGACAAGAAATCAGCCCTCAAAAACTTAACCGGCAGAAAATATTTTTTTGAAAAAATCCGTAAGCCCCGGGGTCACAATTTCAGCAAAAATCTGACTTTTGGCAATTCACTCAAAAATGGTGCCAACCGGTTGCAAATGCTCCCCTGAAAGGTTTGGCATTCGAAACAGAAGGCTTTTTATCACAGGACAAGAAATCAGCCCTCAAAAACTTAAGCGGCAGAAAATATTTTTTTGAAAAAATCCCTAAGCCCCGGGGTCACAATTTCAGCAAAAATCTGACTTTTGGCAGTTCACTCAAAAATGGTGCCAACCGGTTGCAAATGCTCCCCTGAAAACTTTGGCGATGGAAACAGAAGGCTTTTTATCACAGGACAGGAAATCAGCCCTCAAAAACTTAACCGGCAGAAAATATTTTTTTGAAAAAATCCCTAAGCCCCGGGGTCACAATTTCAGCAAAAATCTGACTTTTGGCAATTCACTCAAAAATGATGCCCAAAGCTTGAAAATGCTCTCCTGAAAGGTTTGGCACTCGAAACAGAAGGCTTTTTATCACAGGACAAGAAATCAGCCCTCAAAAACTTAACCGGCAGAAAATATTTTTTTGAAAAAATCCCTAAGCCCCGGGGTCACAATTTCAGCAAAAATCCGACTTTTGGCAATTCACTCAAAAATGGTGCCAACCGGTTGCAAATGCTCCCCTGAAAGGTTTGGCACTCGAAACAGAAGGCTTTTTATCACAGGACAAGCAATCAGCCCTCAAAAACTTAACCGGCAGAAAATATTTTTTTGAAAAAATCCCTAAGCCCCGGGGTCACAATTTCAGCAAAAATCTGACTTTTTGCAATTCACTCAAAAATGGTGCCAGCCGGTTGCAAATGCTCTCCTGAAATGTTTGGCACTCAAAACAGAAGGCTTTTTATCACAGGACAAGAAATCAGCCCTCAAAAACTTAACCGGCAGAAAATATTTTTTTGAAAAAATCCCTAAGCCCCGGGGTCACAATTTCCGCAAAAATCTGACTTTTGGCAATTCACTCAAAAAATGGTGCCCAAAGCTTGAAAATGCTCTCCTGAAAGGTTTGGCACTCGAAACAGAAGGCTTTTTATCAGAGGACTAGAAATCAGCCCTCAAAAACTTAACCGGCAGAAAATATTTTTTTGAAAAAATCCCTAAGCCCCGGGGTCACAATTTCAGCAAAAATCTGACTTTTGGCAGTTCACTCAAAAATGGTGCCAAAAGCTTGAAAATGCTCTCCTGAAAGGTTTGGCACTCGAAACCGAAGGCTTTTTATCACAGGACAAGAAATCAGCCCTCAACAACTTAACCGGCAGAAAATATTTTTTTGAAAAAATCCCTAAGCCCCGGGGTCACAATTTCAGCAAAAATCTGACTTTTGGCAGTTCACTCAAAAATGGTGCCAACTGGTTGCAAATGCTCCCCTGAAAGCTTTGGCGATGGAAACAGAAGACTTTTTATCACAGGACAAGAAATCAGCCCTCAAAAACTTAACCGGCAGAAAATATTTTTTTGAAAAAATCCCTAATCCCCTGGGTCACAATTTGAGCAAAAATACGACTTTTGGCAATTCACTCAAAAATGGTGCCAACCGGTTGCAAATGCTCCCCTGAAAGGTTTGGCACTCGAAACAGAAGGCTTTTTATCACAGGACAAGAAATCAGCCCTCAACAACTTAACCGGCAGAAAATATTTTTTTGAAAAAATCCCTAAGCCCCGGGGTCACAATTTCAGCAAAAATCCGACTTTTGGCAATTCACTCAAAAATGGTGCCAACCGGTTGCAAATGCTCCCCTGAAAGGTTTGGCACTCGAAACAGAAGGCTTTTTATCACAGGACAAGAAATCAGCCCTCAACAACTTAACCGGCAGAAAATATTTTTTTGAAAAAATCCCTAAGCCCCGGGGTCACAATTTCAGCAAAAATCTGACTTTTGGCAGTTCACTCAAAAATGGTGCCAACCGGTTGCAAATGCTCCCCTGAAAGCTTTGGCGATGGAAACAGAAGGCTTTTTATCACAGGACAAGAAATCAGCCCTCAAAAACTTAACCGGCAGAAAATATTTTTTTGAAAAAATCCGTAAGCCCCGGGGTCACAATTTCAGCAAAAATCTGACTTTTGGCAATTCACTCAAAAATGGTGCCAACCGGTTGCAAATGCTCCCCTGAAAGGTTTGGCATTCGAAACAGAAGGCTTTTTATCACAGGACAAGAAATCAGCCCTCAAAAACTTAAGCGGCAGAAAATATTTTTTTGAAAAAATCCCTAAGCCCCGGGGTCACAATTTCAGCAAAAATCTGACTTTTGGCAGTTCACTCAAAAATGGTGCCAACCGGTTGCAAATGCTCCCCTGAAAGCTTTGGCGATGGATACAGAAGGCTTTTTATCACAGGACAAGAAATCAGCCCTCAAAAACTTAACCGGCAGAAAATATTTTTTTGAAAAAATCCGTAAGCCCCGGGGTCACAATTTCAGCAAAAATCTGACTTTTGGCAATTCACTCAAAAATGATGCCCAAAGCTTGAAAATGCTCTCCTGAAAGGTTTGGCACTCGAAACAGAAGGCTTTTTATCACAGGACAAGAAATCAGCCCTCAAAAACTTAACCGGCAGAAAATATTTTTTTGAAAAAATCCCTAAGCCCCGGGGTCACAATTTCAGCAAAAATCCGACTTTTGGCAATTCACTCAAAAATGGTGCCAACCGGTTGCAAATGCTCCCCTGAAAGGTTTGGCACTCGAAACAGAAGGCTTTTTATCACAGGACAAGCAATCAGCCCTCAAAAACTTAACCGGCAGAAAATATTTTTTTGAAAAAATGCCTAAGCCCCGGGGTCACAATTTCAGCAAAAATCCGACTTTTGGCAATTCACTCAAAAATGGTGCCAACCGGTTGCAAATGCTCCCCTGAAAGGTTTGGCACTCGAAACAGAAGGCTTTTTATCACAGGACAAGAAATCAGCACTCAACAACTTAACCGGCAGAAAATATTTTTTTGAAAAAATCCCTAAGCCCCGGGGTCACAATTTCAGCAAAAATCCGACTTTTGGCAATTCACTCAAAAATGGTGCCAACCGGTTGCAAATGCTCCCCTGAAAGGTTTGGCACTCGAAACAGAAGGCTTTTTATCACAGGACAAGAAATCAGCCCTCAACAACTTAACCGGCAGAAAATATTTTTTTGAAAAAATCCCTAAGCCCCGGGGTCACAATTTCAGCAAAAATCTGACTTTTGGCAGTTCACTCAAAAATGGTGCCAACCGGTTGCAAATGCTCCCCTGAAAGCTTTGGCGATGGAAACAGAAGGCTTTTTATCACAGGACAAGAAATCAGCCCTCAAAAACTTAACCGGCAGAAAATATTTTTTTGAAAAAATCCGTAAGCCCCGGGGTCACAATTTCAGCAAAAATCTGACTTTTGGCAATTCACTCAAAAATGGTGCCAACCGGTTGCAAATGCTCCCCTGAAAGGTTTGGCATTCGAAACAGAAGGCTTTTTATCACAGGACAAGAAATCAGCCCTCAAAAACTTAAGCGGCAGAAAATATTTTTTTTGAAAAAATCCCTAAGCCCCGGGGTCACAATTTCAGCAAAAATCTGACTTTTGGCAGTTCACTCAAAAATGGTGCCAACCGGTTGCAAATGCTCCCCTGAAAACTTTGGCGATGGAAACAGAAGGCTTTTTATCACAGGACAGGAAATCAGCCCTCAAAAACTTAACCGGCAGAAAATATTTTTTTGAAAAAATCCCTAAGCCCCGGGGTCACAATTTCAGCAAAAATCCGACTTTTGGCAATTCACTCAAAAATGATGCCCAAAGCTTGAAAATGCTCTCCTGAAAGGTTTGGCACTCGAAACAGAAGGCTTTTTATCACAGGACAAGAAATCAGCCCTCAAAAACTTAACCGGCAGAAAATATTTTTTTGAAAAAATCCCTAAGCCCCGGGGTCACAATTTCAGCAAAAATCCGACTTTTGGCAATTCACTCAAAAATGGTGCCAACCGGTTGCAAATGCTCCCCTGAAAGGTTTGGCACTCGAAACAGAAGGCTTTTTATCACAGGACAAGCAATCAGCCCTCAAAAACTTAACCGGCAGAAAATATTTTTTTGAAAAAATCCCTAAGCCCCGGGGTCACAATTTCAGCAAAAATCTGACTTTTTGCAATTCACTCAAAAATGGTGCCAGCCGGTTGCAAATGCTCTCCTGAAATGTTTGGCACTCAAAACAGAAGGCTTTTTATCACAGGACAAGAAATCAGCCCTCAAAAACTTAACCGGCAGAAAATATTTTTTTGAAAAAATCCCTAAGCCCCGGGGTCACAATTTCCGCAAAAATCTGACTTTTGGCAATTCACTCAAAAAATGGTGCCCAAAGCTTGAAAATGCTCTCCTGAAAGGTTTGGCACTCGAAACAGAAGGCTTTTTATCAGAGGACTAGAAATCAGCCCTCAAAAACTTAACCGGCAGAAAATATTTTTTTGAAAAAATCCCTAAGCCCCGGGGTCACAATTTCAGCAAAAATCTGACTTTTGGCAGTTCACTCAAAAATGGTGCCAAAAGCTTGAAAATGCTCTCCTGAAAGGTTTGGCACTCGAAACCGAAGGCTTTTTATCACAGGACAAGAAATCAGCCCTCAACAACTTAACCGGCAGAAAATATTTTTTTGAAAAAATCCCTAAGCCCCGGGGTCACAATTTCAGCAAAAATCTGACTTTTGGCAGTTCACTCAAAAATGGTGCCAACTGGTTGCAAATGCTCCCCTGAAAGCTTTGGCGATGGAAACAGAAGACTTTTTATCACAGGACAAGAAATCAGCCCTCAAAAACTTAACCGGCAGAAAATATTTTTTTGAAAAAATCCCTAAGCCCCGGGGTCACAATTTGAGCAAAAATACGACTTTTGGCAATTCACTCAAAAATGGTGCCAACCGGTTGCAAATGCTCCCCTGAAAGGTTTGGCACTCGAAACAGAAGGCTTTTTATCACAGGACAAGAAATCAGCCCTCAACAACTTAACCGGCAGAAAATATTTTTTTGAAAAAATCCCTAAGCCCCGGGGTCACAATTTCAGCAAAAATCCGACTTTTGGCAATTCACTCAAAAATGGTGCCAACCGGTTGCAAATGCTCCCCTGAAAGGTTTGGCACTCGAAACAGAAGGCTTTTTATCACAGGACAAGAAATCAGCCCTCAACAACTTAACCGGCAGAAAATATTTTTTTGAAAAAATCCCTAAGCCCCGGGGTCACAATTTCAGCAAAAATCTGACTTTTGGCAGTTCACTCAAAAATGGTGCCAACCGGTTGCAAATGCTCCCCTGAAAGCTTTGGCGATGGAAACAGAAGGCTTTTTATCACAGGACAAGAAATCAGCCCTCAAAAACTTAAACGGCAGAAAATACTTTTTTGAAAAAATCCCTAAGCCCCGGGGTCACAATTTCAGCAAAAATCCGACTTTTGGCAATTCACTCAAAAATGGTGCCAACCGGTTGCAAATGCTCCCCTGAAAGGTTTGGCACTCGAAACAGAAGGCTTTTTATCACAGGACAAGAAATCAGCCCTCAAAAACTTAACTGGCAGAAAATATTTTTTTGAAATAATCCCTAAGCCCCGGGGTCACAATTTCAGCAAAAATCTGACTTTTCGCAATTCACTCAAAAATGGTGCCAGCCGGTTGCAAATGCTCTCCTGAAATGTTTGGCACTCAGAACAGAATGCTTTTTATCACAGGAGAAGAAATCAGCCCTCAAAAACTTAACCGGCAGAAAATATTTTTTTGAAAAAATCCCTAAGCCCCGGGGTCACAATTTCAGCGAAAATCTGACTTTTGGCAATTCACTCAAAAATGATGCCCAAAGCTTGAAAATGCTCTCCTGAAAGGTTTGGCACTCGAAACAGAAGGCTTTTTATCACAGGACAAGAAATCAGCCCTCAAAAACTTAACCGGCAGAAAATATTTTTTTGAAAAAATCCCTAAGCCCCGGGGTCACAATTTCAGCAAAAATCCGACTTTTGGCAATTCACTCAAAAATGGTGCCAACCGGTTGCAAATGCTCCCCTGAAAGGTTTGGCACTCGAAACAGAAGGCTTTTTATCACAGGACAAGCAATCAGCCCTCAAAAACTTAACCGGCAGAAAATATTTTTTTGAAAAAATCCCTAAGCCCCGGGGTCACAATTTCAGCAAAAATCTGACTTTTTGCAATTCACTCAAAAATGGTGCCAGCCGGTTGCAAATGCTCTCCTGAAATGTTTGGCACTCAAAACAGAAGGCTTTTTATCACAGGACAAGAAATCAGCCCTCAAAAACTTAACCGGCAGAAAATATTTTTTTGAAAAAATCCCTAAGCCCCGGGGTCACAATTTCCGCAAAAATCTGACTTTTGGCAATTCACTCAAAAAATGGTGCCCAAAGCTTGAAAATGCTCTCCTGAAAGGTTTGGCACTCGAAACAGAAGGCTTTTTATCAGAGGACTAGAAATCAGCCCTCAAAAACTTAACCGGCAGAAAATATTTTTTTGAAAAAATCCCTAAGCCCCGGGGTCACAATTTCAGCAAAAATCTGACTTTTGGCAGTTCACTCAAAAATGGTGCCAAAAGCTTGAAAATGCTCTCCTGAAAGGTTTGGCACTCGAAACCGAAGGCTTTTTATCACAGGACAAGAAATCAGCCCTCAACAACTTAACCGGCAGAAAATATTTTTTTGAAAAAATCCCTAAGCCCCGGGGTCACAATTTCAGCAAAAATCTGACTTTTGGCAGTTCACTCAAAAATGGTGCCAACTGGTTGCAAATGCTCCCCTGAAAGCTTTGGCGATGGAAACAGAAGACTTTTTATCACAGGACAAGAAATCAGCCCTCAAAAACTTAACCGGCAGAAAATATTTTTTTGAAAAAATCCCTAAGCCCCGGGGTCACAATTTGAGCAAAAATACGACTTTTGGCAATTCACTCAAAAATGGTGCCAACCGGTTGCAAATGCTCCCCTGAAAGGTTTGGCACTCGAAACAGAAGGCTTTTTATCACAGGACAAGAAATCAGCCCTCAACAACTTAACCGGCAGAAAATATTTTTTTGAAAAAATCCCTAAGCCCCGGGGTCACAATTTCAGCAAAAATCCGACTTTTGGCAATTCACTCAAAAATGGTGCCAACCGGTTGCAAATGCTCCCCTGAAAGGTTTGGCACTCGAAACAGAAGGCTTTTTATCACAGGACAAGAAATCAGCCCTCAACAACTTAACCGGCAGAAAATATTTTTTTGAAAAAATCCCTAAGCCCCGGGGTCACAATTTCAGCAAAAATCTGACTTTTGGCAGTTCACTCAAAAATGGTGCCAACCGGTTGCAAATGCTCCCCTGAAAGCTTTGGCGATGGAAACAGAAGGCTTTTTATCACAGGACAAGAAATCAGCCCTCAAAAACCTAACCGGCAGAAAATATTTTTTTGAAAAAATCCGTAAGCCCCGGGGTCACAATTTGAACAAAAATCTGACTTTTGGCAATTCACTCAAAAATGGTGCCAACCGGTTGCAAATGCTCCCCTGAAAGGTTTGGCACTTGAAACAGAAGTCTTTTTATCACAGGACAAGAAATCAGCCCTCAACAACTTAAGCGGCAGAAAATATTTTTTTGAAAAAATCCCTAAGCCCCGGGGTCACAATTTCAGCAAAAATCTGACTTTTTGCAATTCACTCAAAAATGGTGCCAGCCGGTTGCAAATGCTCTCCTGAAATGTTTGGCACTCAAAACAGAAGGCTTTTTATCACAGGACAAGAAATCAGCCCTCAAAAACTTAACCGGCAGAAAATATTTTTTTGAAAAAATCCCTAAGCCCCGGGGTCACAATTTCAGCAAAAATCTGACTTTTGGCAATTCACTCAAAAATGGTGCCAAAAGCTTGAAAATGCTCTCCTGAAAGGTTTGGCACTCGAAACCGAAGGCTTTTTATCACAAGACAAGAAATCAGCCCTCAACAACTTAACCGGCAGAAAATATTTTTTTGAAAAAATCCCTAAGCCCCAGGGTCACAATTTCAGCAAAAATCTGACTTTTGGCAGTTCACTCAAAAATGGTACCAACAGGTTGCAAATGCTCCCCTGAAAGCTTTGGCGATGGAAACAGAAGGCTTTTTATCACAGGACAAGAAATCAGCCCTCAAAAACTTAAACGGCAGAAAATACTTTTTTGAAAAAATCCCTAAGCCCCGGGGTCACAATTTCAGCAAAAATCCGACTTTTGGCAATTCACTCAAAAATGGTGCCAACCGGTTGCAAATGCTCCCCTGAAAGGTTTGGCACTCGAAACAGAAGGCTTTTTATCACAGGACAAGAAATCAGCCCTCAAAAACTTAACTGGCAGAAAATATTTTTTTGAAATAATCCCTAAGCCCCGGGGTCACAATTTCAGCAAAAATCTGACTTTTCGCAATTCACTCAAAAATGGTGCCAGCCGGTTGCAAATGCTCTCCTGAAATGTTTGGCACTCAGAACAGAATGCTTTTTATCACAGGAGAAGAAATCAGCCCTCAAAAACTTAACCGGCAGAAAATATTTTTTTGAAAAAATCCCTAAGCCCCGGGGTCACAATTTCAGCGAAAATCTGACTTTTGGCAATTCACTCAAAAATGATGCCCAAAGCTTGAAAATGCTCTCCTGAAAGGTTTGGCACTCGAAACAGAAGGCTTTTTATCACAGGACAAGAAATCAGCCCTCAAAAACTTAACCGGCAGAAAATATTTTTTTGAAAAAATCCCTAAGCCCCGGGGTCACAATTTCAGCAAAAATCCGACTTTTGGCAATTCACTCAAAAATGGTGCCAACCGGTTGCAAATGCTCCCCTGAAAGGTTTGGCACTCGAAACAGAAGGCTTTTTATCACAGGACAAGCAATCAGCCCTCAAAAACTTAACCGGCAGAAAATATTTTTTTGAAAAAATCCCTAAGCCCCGGGGTCACAATTTCAGCAAAAATCTGACTTTTTGCAATTCACTCAAAAATGGTGCCAGCCGGTTGCAAATGCTCTCCTGAAATGTTTGGCACTCAAAACAGAAGGCTTTTTATCACAGGACAAGAAATCAGCCCTCAAAAACTTAACCGGCAGAAAATATTTTTTTGAAAAAATCCCTAAGCCCCGGGGTCACAATTTCCGCAAAAATCTGACTTTTGGCAATTCACTCAAAAAATGGTGCCCAAAGCTTGAAAATGCTCTCCTGAAAGGTTTGGCACTCGAAACAGAAGGCTTTTTATCAGAGGACTAGAAATCAGCCCTCAAAAACTTAACCGGCAGAAAATATTTTTTTGAAAAAATCCCTAAGCCCCGGGGTCACAATTTCAGCAAAAATCTGACTTTTGGCAGTTCACTCAAAAATGGTGCCAAAAGCTTGAAAATGCTCTCCTGAAAGGTTTGGCACTCGAAACCGAAGGCTTTTTATCACAGGACAAGAAATCAGCCCTCAACAACTTAACCGGCAGAAAATATTTTTTTGAAAAAATCCCTAAGCCCCGGGGTCACAATTTCAGCAAAAATCTGACTTTTGGCAGTTCACTCAAAAATGGTGCCAACTGGTTGCAAATGCTCCCCTGAAAGCTTTGGCGATGGAAACAGAAGACTTTTTATCACAGGACAAGAAATCAGCCCTCAAAAACTTAACCGGCAGAAAATATTTTTTTGAAAAAATCCCTAAGCCCCGGGGTCACAATTTGAGCAAAAATACGACTTTTGGCAATTCACTCAAAAATGGTGCCAACCGGTTGCAAATGCTCCCCTGAAAGGTTTGGCACTCGAAACAGAAGGCTTTTTATCACAGGACAAGAAATCAGCCCTCAACAACTTAACCGGCAGAAAATATTTTTTTGAAAAAATCCCTAAGCCCCGGGGTCACAATTTCAGCAAAAATCCGACTTTTGGCAATTCACTCAAAAATGGTGCCAACCGGTTGCAAATGCTCCCCTGAAAGGTTTGGCACTCGAAACAGAAGGCTTTTTATCACAGGACAAGAAATCAGCCCTCAACAACTTAACCGGCAGAAAATATTTTTTTGAAAAAATCCCTAAGCCCCGGGGTCACAATTTCAGCAAAAATCTGACTTTTTGCAATTCACTCAAAAATGGTGCCAGCCGGTTGCAAATGCTCTCCTGAAATGTTTGGCACTCAAAACAGAAGGCTTTTTATCACAGGACAAGAAATCAGCCCTCAAAAACTTAACCGGCAGAAAATATTTTTTTGAAAAAATCCCTAAGCCCCGGGGTCACAATTTCAGCAAAAATCTGACTTTTGGCAATTCACTCAAAAATGGTGCCAAAAGCTTGAAAATGCTCTCCTGAAAGGTTTGGCACTCGAAACCGAAGGCTTTTTATCACAAGACAAGAAATCAGCCCTCAACAACTTAACCGGCAGAAAATATTTTTTTGAAAAAATCCCTAAGCCCCAGGGTCACAATTTCAGCAAAAATCTGACTTTTGGCAGTTCACTCAAAAATGGTACCAACAGGTTGCAAATGCTCCCCTGAAAGCTTTGGCGATGGAAACAGAAGGCTTTTTATCACAGGACAAGAAATCAGCCCTCAAAAACTTAAACGGCAGAAAATACTTTTTTGAAAAAATCCCTAAGCCCCGGGGTCACAATTTCAGCAAAAATCCGACTTTTGGCAATTCACTCAAAAATGGTGCCAACCGGTTGCAAATGCTCCCCTGAAAGGTTTGGCACTCGAAACAGAAGGCTTTTTATCACAGGACAAGAAATCAGCCCTCAAAAACTTAACTGGCAGAAAATATTTTTTTGAAATAATCCCTAAGCCCCGGGGTCACAATTTCAGCAAAAATCTGACTTTTCGTAATTCACTCAAAAATGGTGCCAGCCGGTTGCAAATGCTCTCCTGAAATGTTTGGCACTCAGAACAGAATGCTTTTTATCACAGGAGAAGAAATCAGCCCTCAAAAACTTAACCGGCAGAAAATATTTTTTTGAAAAAATCCCTAAGCCCCGGGGTCACAATTTCAGCGAAAATCTGACTTTTGGCAATTCACTCAAAAATGATGCCCAAAGCTTGAAAATGCTCTCCTGAAAGGTTTGGCACTCGAAACAGAAGGCTTTTTATCACAGGACAAGAAATCAGCCCTCAAAAACTTAACCGGCAGAAAATATTTTTTTGAAAAAATCCCTAAGCCCCGGGGTCACAATTTGAGCAAAAATACGACTTTTGGCAATTCACTCAAAAATGGTGCCAACCGGTTGCAAATGCTCCCCTGAAAGGTTTGGCACTTGAAACAGAAGGCTTTTTATCACAGGACAAGCAATTAGCCCTCAAAAACTTAACCGGCAGAAAATATTTTTTTGAAAAAATCCCTAAGCCCCGGGGTCACAATTTCAGCAAAAATCTGACTTTTTGCAATTCACTCAAAAATGGTGCCAGCCGGTTGCAAATGCTCTCCTGAATTGTTTGGCAGTCAAAAAAGAAGGCTTTTTATCACAGGACAAGAAATCAGCCCTCAAAAACTTAACCGGCAGAAAATATTTTTTTGAAAAAATCCCTAAGCCCCGGGGTCACAATTTCCGCAAAAATCTGACTTTTGGCAATTCACTCAAAAAATGGTGCCCAAAGCTTGAAAATGCTCTCCTGAAAGGTTTGGCACTCGAAACAGAAGGCTTTTTATCACAGGACAAGAAATCAGCCCTCAAAAACTTAACCGGCAGAAAATATTTTTTTGAAAAAATCCCTAAGCCCCGGGGTCACAATTTCCGCAAAAATCTGACTTTTGGCAATTCACTCAAAAATGGTGCCAACCGGTTGCAAATGCTCCCCTGAAAGGTTTGGCACTCGAAACAGAAGGCTTTTTATCACAGGACAAGAAATCAGCCCTCAAAAACTTAACTGGCAGAAAATATTTTTTTGAAATAATCCCTAAGCCCCGGGGTCACAATTTCAGCAAAAATCTGACTTTTCGCAATTCACTCAAAAATGGTGCCAGCCGGTTGCAAATGCTCTCCTGAAATGTTTGGCACTCAAAACAGAATGCTTTTTATCACAGGAGAAGAAATCAGCCCTCAAAAACTTAACCGGCAGAAAATATTTTTTTGAAAAAATCCCTAAGCCCCGGGGTCACAATTTCAGCGAAAATCTGACTTTTGGCAATTCACTCAAAAATGATGTCCAAAGCTTGAAAATGCTCTCCTGAAAGGTTTGGCACTCGAAACAGAAGGCTTTTTATCACAGGACAAGAAATCAGCCCTCAAAAACTTAACCGGCAGAAAATATTTTTTTGAAAAAATCCCTAAGCCCCGGGGTCACAATTTGAGCAAAAATACGACTTTTGGCAATTCACTCAAAAATGGTGCCAACCGGTTGCAAATGCTCCCCTGAAAGGTTTGGCACTTGAAACAGAAGGCTTTTTATCACAGGACAAGCAATTAGCCCTCAAAAACTTAACCGGCAGAAAATATTTTTTTGAAAAAATCCCTAAGCCCCGGGGTCACAATTTCAGCAAAAATCTGACTTTTTGCAATTCACTCAAAAATGGTGCCAGCCGGTTCTAAATGCTCTCCTGAATTGTTTGGCAGTCAAAAAAGAAGGCTTTTTATCACAGGACAAGAAATCAGCCCTCAAAAACTTAACCGGCAGAAAATATTTTTTTGAAAAAATCCCTAAGCCCCGGGGTCACAATTTCCGCAAAAATCTGACTTTTGGCAATTCACTCAAAAATGGTGCCAACCGGTTGCAAATGCTCCCCTGAAAGGTTTGGCACTTGAAACAGAAGGCTTTTTATCACAGGACAAGCAATTAGCCCTCAAAAACTTAACCGGCAGAAAATATTTTTTTGAAAAAATCCCTAAGCCCCGGGGTCACAATTTCAGCAAAAATCTGACTTTTTGCAATTCACTCAAAAATGGTGCCAGCCGGTTGCAAATGCTCTCCTGAATTGTTTGGCAGTCAAAAAAGAAGGCTTTTTATCACAGGACAAGAAATCAGCCCTCAAAAACCTAACCGGCAGAAAATATTTTTTTGAAAAAATCCCTAAGCCCCGGGGTCACAATTTCCGCAAAAATCTGACTTTTGGCAATTCACTCAAAAAATGGTGCCCAAAGCTTGAAAATGCTCTCCTGAAAGGTTTGGCACTCGAAACAGAAGGCTTTTTATCACAGGACAAGCAATCAGCCCTCAAAAACTTAACCGGCAGAAAATATTTTTTTGAAAAAATCCCTAAGCCCCGGGGTCACAATTTCAGCAAAAATCTGACTTTTGGCAATTCACTCAAAAATGGTGCCAGCCGGTTGCAAATGCTCTCCTGAATTGTTTGGCACTCAAAACAGAAGGCTTTTTATCACAGGACAAGAAATCAGCCCTCAAAAACTTAACCGGCAGAAAATATTTTTTTGAAAAAATCCCTAAGCCCCGGGGTCACAATTTCAGCAAAAATCTGACTTTTGGCAATTCACTCAAAAAATGGTGCCCAAAGCTTGAAAATGCTCTCCTGAAAGGTTTGGCACTCGAAACAGAAGGCTTTTTATCACAGGACAAGAAATCAGCCCTCAAAAACTTAACCGGCAGAAAATATTTTTTTGAAAAAATCCCTAAGCCCCGGGGTCACAATTTCAGCAAAAATCCGACTTTTGGCAATTCACTCAAAAATGGTGCCAACCGGTTGCAAATGCTCCCCTGAAAGGTTTGGCACTTGAAACAGAAGGCTTTTTATCACAGGACAAGCAATCAGCCCTCAAAAACTTAACCGTCAGAAAATATTTTTTTGAAAAAATCCCTAAGCCCCGGGGTCACAATTTCAGCAAAATTCTGACTTTTGGCAATTCACTCAAAAAATGGTGCCCAAAGCTTGAAAATGCTCTACTGAAAGGTTTGGCACTCGAAAAAGAAGGCTTTTTATCAGAGGACTAGAAATCAGCCCTCAAAAACTTAACCGGCAGAAAATATTTTTTTGAAAAAATCCCTAAGCCCCGGGGTCACAATTTCAGCAAAAATCTGACTTTTGGCAGTTCACTCAAAAATGGTGCCAACTGGTTGCAAATGCTCCCCTGAAAGCTTTGGCGATGGAAACAGAAGGCTTTTTATCACAGGACAAGAAATCAGCCCTCAAAAACTTAACCGGCAGAAAATATTTTTTTGAAAAAATCCCTAAGCCCCGGGGTCACAATTTCAGCAAAAATCTGACTTTTTGCAATTCACTCAAAAATGGTGCCAACCGGTTGCAAATGCTCCCCTGAAAGGTTTGGCACTCGAAACAGAAGGCTTTTTATCACACGACTAGAAATCAGCCCTCAACAACTTAACCGGCAGAAAATATTTTTTTGAAAAAATCCCTAAGCCCCGGGGTCACAATTTCAGCAAAAATCTGACTTTTGGCAATTCACTCAAAAATGGTGCCAAAAGCTTGAAAATGTTCTCCTCAAAGGTTTGGCACTCGAAACAGAAGTCTTTTTATCACAGGACAAGAAATCAGCCCTCAACAACTTAACCGGCAGAAAATATTTTTTTGAAAAAAATCCCTAAGCCCCGGGGTCACAATTTCAGCAAAAATCTGACTTTTTGCAATTCACTCAAAAATGGTGCCAGCGGGTTGCAAATGCTCTCCTGAAATGTTTGGCACTCAAAACAGAAGGCTTTTTATCACAGGACAAGAAATCAGCCCTCAAAAACTTAACCGGCAGAAAATATTTTTTTGAAAAAATCCCTAAGGCCCGGGGTCACAATTTCAGCAAAAATCTGACTTTTGGCAATTCACTCAAAAATGGTGCCCAAAGCTTGAGAATGCTCTCCTGAAAGGTTTGGCACTCGAAACAGAAGGCTTTTTATCACAGGACAAGAAATCAGCCCTCAAAAACTTAACCGGCAGAAAATATTTTTTTGAAAAAATCCGTAAGCCCCGGGGTCACAATTTCAGCAAAAATCCGACTTTTGGCAATTCACTCAAAAATGGTTCCAACCGGTTGCAAATGCTCCCCTGAAAGGTTTGGCACTCGAAACAGAAGGCTTTTTATCACAGGACAAGAAATCAGCCCTCAAAAACTTAACCGGCAGAAAATATTTTTTTGAAAAAATCCCTAAGCCCCGGGGTCACAATTTCAGCAAAAATCTGACTTTTCGCAATTCACTCAAAAATGGTGCCAGCCGGTTGCAAATGCTCTCCTGAAATGTTTGGCACTCAAAACAGAATGCTTTTTATCACAGGAGAAGAAATCAGCCCTCAAAAACTTAACCGGCAGAAAATATTTTTTTGAAAAAATCCCTAAGCCCCGGGGTCACAATTTCAGCAAAAATCCGACTTTTGGCAATTCACTCAAAAATGGTTCCAACCGGTTGCAAATGCTCCCCTGAAAGGTTTGGCACTCGAAACAGAAGGCTTTTTATCACAGGACAAGAAATCAGCCCTCAAAAACTCAACCGGCAGAAAATATTTTTTTGAAAAAATCCCTAAGCCCCGGGGTCACAATTTCAGCAAAAATCTGACTTTTCGCAATTCACTCAAAAATGGTGCCAGCCGGTTGCAAATGCTCTCCTGAAATGTTTGGCACTCAAAACAGAATGCTTTTTATCACAGGAGAAGAAATCAGCCCTCAAAAACTTAACCGGCAGAAAATATTTTTTTGAAAAAATCCCTAAGCCCCGGGGTCACAATTTCAGCAAAAATCCGACTTTTGGCAATTCACTCAAAAATGGTGCCAACCAGTTGCAAATGCTCCCCTGAAAGGTTTGGCACTTGAAACAGAAGGCTTTTTATCACAGGACAAGAAATCAGCCCTCAAAAACTTAACCGGCAGAAAATATTTTTTTGAAAAAATCCCTAAGCCCCGGGGTCACAATTTCCGCAAAAATCTGACTTTTGGCAATTCACTCAAAAAATGGTGCCCAAAGCTTTAAAAATGCTCTCCTGAAAGGTTTGGCACTCGAAACAGAAGGCTTTTTATCAGAGGACTAGAAATCAGCCCTCAAAAACGTAACCGGCAGAAAATATTTTTTTGAAAAAATCCCTAAGCCCCGGGGTCACAATTTCAGCAAAATTCTGACTTTTGGCAATTCACTCAAAAATGGTGCCAGCTGGTTGCAAATGCTCTCCTGAAATGTTTGGCACTCAAAACAGAATGCTTTTTATCACAGGACAAGAAATCAGCCCTCAACAACTTAACCGGCAGAAAATATTTTTTTGAAAAAATCCCTAAGCCCCGGGGTCACAATTTCAGCAAAAATCTGACTTTTGGCAGTTCACTCAAAAATGGTACCAACAGGTTGCAAATGCTCCCCTGAAAGCTTTGGCGATGGAAACAGAAGGCTTTTTATCACAGGACAAGAAATCAGCCCTCAAAAACTTAAACGGCAGAAAATATTTTTTTGAAAAAATCCCTAAGCCCCGGGGTCACAATTTCAGCAAAAATCCGACTTTTGGCAATTCACACAAAAATGGTTCCAACCGGTTGCAAATGCTCCCCTGAAAGGTTTGGCCCTCGAAACAGAAGGCTTTTTATCACAGGACAAGAAATCAGCCCTCAAAAACTTAACCGGCAGAAAATATTTTTTTGAAAAAATCCCTAAGCCCCGGGGTCACAATTTCAGCAAAAATCTGACTTTTCGCAATTCACTCAAAAATGGTGCCAGCCGGTTGCAAATGCTCTCCTGAAATGTTTGGCACTCAAAACAGAATGCTTTTTATCACAGGACAAGAAATCAGCCCTCAAAAACTTAACCGGCAGAAAATATTTTTTTGAAAAAATCCCTCAGCCCCGGGGTCACAATTTCAGCGAAAATCTGACTTTTGGCAATTCACTCAAAAATGATGCCCAAAGCTTGAAAATGCTCTCCTGAAATGTTTGGCACTCGAAACAGAAGGCTTTTTATCACAGGACAAGAAATCAGCCCTCAAAAACTTAACCGGCAGAAAATATTTTTTTGAAAAAATCCCTAAGCCCCGGGGTCACAATTTCAGCAAAAATCTGACTTTTTGCAATTCACTCAAAAATGGTGCCAGCCGGTTGCAAATGCTCTCCTGAAATGTTTGGCACTCAAAACAGAATGCTTTTTATCACAGGAGAAGAAATCAGCCCTCAAAAACTTAACCGGCAGAAAATATTTTTTTGAAAAAATCCCTAAGCCCCGGGGTCACAATTTCAGCAAAAATCCGACTTTTGGCAATTCACTCAAAAATGGTGCCAACCGGTTGCAAATGCTCCCCTGAAAGGTTTGGCACTTGAAACAGAAGGCTTTTTATCACAGGACAAGAAATCAGCCCTCAAAAACTTAACCGGCAGAAAATATTTTTTTGAAAAAATCCCTAAGCCCCGGGGTCACAATTTCAGCAAAAATCTGACTTTTTGCAATTCACTCAAAAATGGTGCCAGCCGGTTGCAAATGCTCTCCTGAAATGTTTGGCACTCAAAACAGAAGGCTTTTTATCACAGGATAAGAAATCAGCCCTCAAAAACTTAACCGGCAGAAAATATTTTTTTGAAAAAATCCCTAAGCCCCGGGGTCACAATTTCAGCAAAAATCTGACTTTTGGCAATTCACTCAAAAAATGGTGCCCAAAGCTTTAAAAATGCTCTCCTGAAAGGTTTGGCACTCGAAACAGAAGGCTTTTTATCAGAGGACTAGAAATCAGCCCTCAAAAACTTAACCGGCAGAAAATATTTTTTTGAAAAAATCCCTAAGCCCCGGGGTCACAATTTCAGCAAAATTCTGACTTTTGGCAATTCACTCAAAAATGGTGCCAAAAGCTTGAAAATGCTCTCCTGAAAGGTTTGGCAATCGAAACCGAAGGCTTTTTATCACAGGACAAGAAATCAGCCCTCAACAACTTAACCGGCAGAAAATATTTTTTTGAAAAAATCCCTAAGCCCCGGGGTCACAATTTCAGCAAAAATCTGACTTTTGGCAGTTCACTCAAAAATGGTGCCAACTGGTTGCAAATGCTCCCCTGAAAGCTTTGGCGATGGAAACAGAAGGCTTTTTATCACAGGACAAGAAATCAGCCCTCAAAAACTTAACCGGCAGAAAATATTTTTTTGAAAAAATCCCTAAGCCCCGGGGTCACAATTTCAGCAAAAATCCGACTTTTGGCAATTCACTCAAAAATGGTGCCAACCGGTTGAAAATGCTCCCCTGAAAGCTTTGGCGATGGAAACAGAAGGCTTTTTATCACAGGACAAGAAATCAGCCCTCAAAAACTTAACCGGCAGAAAATATTTTTTTGAAAAAATCCCTAAGCCCCGGGGTCACAATTTCAGCAAAAATCCGACTTTTGACAATTCACTCAAAAATGGTGCCAGCCGGTTGCAAATGCTCTCCTGAATTGTTTGGCACTGAAAACAGAATGCTTTTTATCACAGGAGAAGAAATCAGCCCTCAAAAACTTAACCGGCAGAAAATATTTTTTTCAAAAAATCCGTAAGCCCCGGGGTCACAATTTCAGCAAAAATCTGACTTTTGGCAATTCACTCAAAAATGGTGCCAACCGGTTGCAAACGCTCCCCTGAAAGCTTTGGCAATGGAAACAGAAGGCTTTTTATCACAGGACAAGAAATCAGCCCTCAAAAACTTAACCGGCAGAAAATATTTTTTTGAAAAAATCCCTAAGCCCCGGGGTCACAATTTCAGCAAAAATCTGACTTTTGGCAATTAACTCAAAAATGGTGCCCAAAGCTTGAAAATGCTCTCCTGAAAGCTTTGGCAATGGAAACAGAAGGCTTTTTATCACAGGACAAGAAATCAGCCCTCAAAAACTTAAGCGGCAGAAAATATTTTTTTGAAAAAATCCCTAAGCCCCGGGGTCACAATTTCAGCAAAAATCTGACTTTTGGCAGTCCACTCAAAAATGGTGCCAGCCGGTTGCAAATGCTCCCCTGAAAGCTTTGGCGATGGAAACAGAAGGCTTTTTATCACAGGACAAGAAATCAGCCCTCAAAAACTTAACCGGCAGAAAATATTTTTTTGAAAAAATCCGTAAGCCCCGGGGTCACAATTTCAGCAAAAATCTGACTTTTGGCAATTCACTCAAAAATGGTGACAACCGGTTGCAAATCCTCCCTGAAAGCTTTGGCGATGGAAAGAGAAGGCTTTTTATCACAGGACAAGAAATCAGCCCTCAAAAACAACCGGCAGAAAATATTTTTTTGAAAAAATCCCTAAGCCCCGGGGTCACAATTTCAGCAAAAATCCGACTTTTGGCAATTCACTCAAAAATGGTGCCAACCGGTTGCAAATGCTCCCCTGAAAGGTTTGGCCCTCGAAACAGAAGGCTTTTTATCACAGGACAAGAAATCAGCCCTCAAAAACTTAACCGGCAGAAAATTTTTTTTTGAAAAAATCCCTAAGCCCCGGGGTCACAATTTCAGCAAAAATCTGACTTTTCGCAATTCACTCAAAAATGGTGCCAGCCGGTTGCAAATGCTCTCCTGAAATGTTTGGCACTCGAAACAGAATGCTTTTTATCACAGGACAAGAAATCAGCCCTCAAAAACTTAACCGGCAGAAAATATTTTTTTGAAAAAATCCCTAAGCCCCGGGGTCACAATTTCAGCGAAAATCTGACTTTTGGCAATTCACTCAAAAATGATGCCCAAAGCTTGAAAATGCTCTCCTGAAAGGTTTGGCACTCGAAACAGAAGGCTTTTTATCACAGGACAAGAAATCAGCCCTCAAAAACTTAACTGGCAGAAAATATTTTTTTGAAAAAATCCCTAAGCCCCGGGGTCACAATTTCAGCAAAAATCTGACTTTTTGCAATTCACTCAAAAATGGTGCCAGCCGGTTGCAAATGCTCTCCTGAAATGTTTGGCACTCAAAACAGAATGCTTTTTATCACAGGAGAAGAAATCAGCCCTCAAAAACTTAACCGGCAGAAAATATTTTTTTGAAAAAATCCCTAAGCCCCGGGGTCACAATTTCAGCAAAAATCCGACTTTTGGCAATTCACTCAAAAATGGTGCCAACCGGTTGCAAATGCTCCCCTGAAAGGTTTGGCACTTGAAACAGAAGGCTTTTTATCACAGGACAAGAAATCAGCCCTCAAAAACTTAACCGGCAGAAAATATTTTTTTGAAAAAATCCCTAAGCCCCGGGGTCACAATTTCAGCAAAAATTTGACTTTTTGCAATTCACTCAAAAATGGTGCCAGCCGGTTGCAAATGCTCTCCTGAAATGTTTGGCACTCAAAACAGAAGGCTTTTTATCACAGGACAAGAAATCAGCCCTCAAAAACTTAACCGGCAGAAAATATTTTTTTGAAAAAATCCCTAAGCCCCAGGGTCACAATTTCCGCAAAAATCTGACTTTTGGCAATTCACTCAAAAAATGGTGCCCAAAGCTTTAAAAATGCTCTCCTGAAAGGTTTGGCACTCGAAACAGAAGGCTTTTTATCAGAGGACTAGAAATCAGCCCTCAAAAACTTAACCGGCAGAAAATATTTTTTTGAAAAAATCCCTAAGCCCCGGGGTCACAATTTCAGCAAAATTCTGACTTTTGGCAATTCACTCAAAAATGGTGCCAAAAGCTTGAAAATGCTCTCCTGAAAGGTTTGGCAATCGAAACCGAAGGCTTTTTATCACAGGACAAGAAATCAGCCCTCAACAACTTAACCGGCAGAAAATATTTTTTTGAAAAAATCCCTAAGCCCCGGGGTCACAATTTCAGCAAAAATCTGACTTTTGGCAGTTCACTCAAAAATGGTGCCAAATGGTTGCATATGCTCCCCTGAAAGCTTTGGCGATGGAAACAGAAGGCTTTTTATCACAGGACAAGAAATCAGCCCTCAAAAAGTAAACCGGCAGAAAATATTGTTTTGAAAAAATCCGTAAGCCCCGGGGTCACAATTTCAGCAAAAATCTGACTTTTGGCAATTCACTCAAAAATGGTGCCAACCGGTTGCAAATGCTCCCCTGAAAGCTTTGGCACTCGAAACAGAAGGCTTTTTATCACAGGACAAGAAATCAGCCCTCAAAAACTTAACCGGCAGAAAATATTTTTTTGAAAAAATCCCTAAGCCCCGGGGTCACAATTTCAGCAAAAATCTGACTTTTGGCAATTCACTCAAAAATGGTGCCAACCGGTTGCAAACGCTCCCCTGAAAGCTTTGGCAATGGAAATAGAAGGCTTTTTATCACAGGACAAGAAATCAGCCCTCAAAAACTTAAGCGGCAGAAAATATTTTTTTGAAAAAATCCCTAAGCCCCGGGGTCACAATTTCAGCAAAAATCTGACATTTGGCAATTAACTCAAAAATGGTGCCCAAAGCTTGAAAATGCTCTCCTGAAAGCTTTGGCAATGGAAACAGAAGGCTTTTTATCACAGGACAAGAAATCAGCCCTCAAAAACTTAAGCGGCAGAAAATATTTTTTTGAAAAAATCCCTAAGCCCCGGGGTCACAATTTCAGCAAAAATCTGACTTTTGGCAGTTCACTCAAAAATGGTGCCATCCGGTTGCAAATGCTCCCCTGAAAGCTTTGGCGATGGAAACAGAAGGCTTTTTATCACAGGACAAGAAATCAGCCCTCAAAAACTTAACCGGCAGAAAATATTTTTTTGAAAAAATCCGTAAGCCCCGGGGTCACAATTTCAGCAAAAATCTGACTTTTGGCAATTCACTCAAAAATGGTGCCAACCGGTTGCAAATCCTCCCTGAAAGCTTTGGCGATGGAAAGAGAAGGCTTTTTATCACAGGACAAGAAATCAGCCCTCAAAAACAACCGGCAGAAAATATTTTTTTGAAAAAATCCCTAAGCCCCGGGGTCACAATTTCAGCAAAAATCCGACTTTTGGCAATTCAATCAAAATTGGTGCCAACCGGTTGCAAATGCTCCCCTGAAAGGTTTGGCCCTCGAAACAGAAGGCTTTTTATCACAGGACAAGAAATCAGCCCTCAAAAACTTAACCGGCAGAAAATATTTTTTTGAAAAAATCCCTAAGCCCCGGGGTCACAATTTCAGCAAAAATCTGACTTTTTGCAATTCACTCAAAAATGGTGCCAGCCGGTTGCAAATGCTCTCCTGAAATGTTTGGCACTCAAAACAGAAGGCTTTTTATCACAGGACAAGAAATCAGCCCTCTAAAACTTAACCGGCAGAAAATATTTTTTTGAAAAAATCCCTAAGCCCCGGGGTCACAATTTCAGCGAAAATCTGACTTTTGGCAATTCACTCAAAAATGATGCCCAAAGCTTGAAAATGCTCTCCTGAAAGGTTTGGCACTCGAAACAGAAGGCTTTTTATCACAGGACAAGAAATCAGCCCTCAAAAACTTAACCGGCAGAAAATATTTTTTTGAAAAAATCCCTAAGCCCCGGGGTCACAATTTCAGCAAAAATCTGACTTTTTGCAATTCACTCAAAAATGGTGCCAGCCGGTTGCAAATGCTCTCCTGAAATGTTTGGCACTCAAAACAGAATGCTTTTTATCACAGGAGAAGAAATCAGCCCTCAAAAACTTAACCGGCAAAAAATATTTTTTTGAAAAAATCCCTAAGCCCCGGGGTCACAATTTCAGCAAAAATCTGACTTTTGGCAGTTCACTCAAAAATGGTGCCAACTGGTTGCAAATGCTCTCCTGAAATGTTTGGCACTCAAAACAGAAGGCTTTTTATCACAGGACAAGAAATCAGCCCTCAAAAACTTAACCGGCAGAAAATATTTTTTTGAAAAAATCCCTAAGCCCCGGGGTCACAATTTCCGCAAAAATCTGACTTTTGGCAATTCACTCAAAAAATGGTGCCCAAAGCTTTAAAAATGCTCTCCTGAAAGGTTTGGCACTCGAAACAGAAGGCTTTTGATCAGAGGACTAGAAATCAGCCCTCAAAAACTTAACCGGCAGAAAATATTTTTTTGAAAAAATCCCTAAGCCCCGGGGTCACAATTTCAGCAAAATTCTGACTTTTGGCAATTCACTCAAAAATGGTGCCAAAAGCTTGAAAATGCTCTCCTGAAAGGTTTGGCAATCGAAACCGAAGGCTTTTTATCACAGGACAAGAAATCAGCCCTCAACAACTTAACCGGCAGAAAATATTTTTTTGAAAAAATCCCTAAGCCCCGGGGTCACAATTTCAGCAAAAATCTGACTTTTGGCAGTTCACTCAAAAATGGTGCCAAATGGTTGCATATGCTCCCCTGAAAGCTTTGGCGATGGAAACAGAAGGCTTTTTATCACAGGACAAGAAATCAGCCCTCAAAAAGTAAACCGGCAGAAAATATTGTTTTGAAAAAATCCGTAAGCCCCGGGGTCACAATTTCAGCAAAAATCTGACTTTTGGCAATTCACTCAAAAATGGTGCCAACCGGTTGCAAATGCTCCCCTGAAAGCTTTGGCACTCGAAACAGAAGGCTTTTTATCACAGGACAAGAAATCAGCCCTCAAAAACTTAACCGGCAGAAAATATTTTTTTGAAAAAATCCCTAAGCCCCGGGGTCACAATTTCCGCAAAAATCTGACTTTTGGCAATTCACTCAAAAAATGGTGCCCAAAGCTTTAAAAATGCTCTCCTGAAAGGTTTGGCACTCGAAACAGAAGGCTTTTTATCAGAGGACTAGAAATCAGCCCTCAAAAACTTAACCGGCAGAAAATATTTTTTGAAAAAATCCCTAAGCCCCGGGGTCACAATTTCAGCAAAATTCTGACTTTTGGCAATTCACTCAAAAATGGTGCCAAAAGCTTGAAAATGCTCTCCTGAAAGGTTTGGCAATCGAAACCGAAGGCTTTTTATCACAGGACAAGAAATCAGCCCTCAACAACTTAACCGGCAGAAAATATTTTTTTGAAAAAATCCCTAAGCCCCGGGGTCACAATTTCAGCAAAAATCTGACTTTTGGCAGTTCACTCAAAAATGGTGCCAAATGGTTGCATATGCTCCCCTGAAAGCTTTGGCGATGGAAACAGAAGGCTTTTTATCACAGGACAAGAAATCAGCCCTCAAAAAGTAAACCGGCAGAAAATATTGTTTTGAAAAAATCCGTAAGCCCCGGGGTCACAATTTCAGCAAAAATCTGACTTTTGGCAATTCACTCAAAAATGGTGCCAACCGGTTGCAAATGCTCCCCTGAAAGCTTTGGCACTCGAAACAGAAGGCTTTTTATCACAGGACAAGAAATCAGCCCTCAAAAACTTAACCGGCAGAAAATATTTTTTTGAAAAAATCCCTAAGCCCCGGGGTCACAATTTCAGCAAAAATCTGACTTTTTGCAATTCACTCAAAAATGGTGCCAGCCGGTTGCAAATGCTCTCCTGAAATGTTTGGCACTCAAAACAGAATGCTTTTTATCACAGGAGAAGAAATCAGCCCTCAAAAACTTAACCGGCAGAAAATATTTTTTTGAAAAAATCCCTAAGCCCCGGGGTCACAATTTCAGCAAAAATCTGACATTTGGCAATTAACTCAAAAATGGTGCCCAAAGCTTGAAAATGCTCTCCTGAAAGCTTTGGCAATGGAAACAGAAGGCTTTTTATCACAGGACAAGAAATCAGCCCTCAAAAACTTAAGCGGCAGAAAATATTTTTTTGAAAAAATCCCTAAGCCCCGGGGTCACAATTTCAGCAAAAATCTGACTTTTGGCAGTTCACTCAAAAATGGTGCCAGCCGGTTGCAAATGCTCCCCTGAAAGCTTTGGCGATGGAAACAGAAGGCTTTTTATCACAGGACAAGAAATCAGCCCTCAAAAACTTAACCGGCAGAAAATATTTTTTTGAAAAAATCCGTAAGCCCCGGGGTCACAATTTCAGCAAAAATCTGACTTTTGGCAATTCACTCAAAAATGGTGCCAACCGGTTGCAAATCCTCCCTGAAAGCTTTGGCAATGGAAAGAGAAGGCTTTTTATCACAGGACAAGAAATCAGCCCTCAAAAACAACCGGCAGAAAATATTTTTTTGAAAAAATCCCTAAGCCCCGGGGTCACAATTTCAGCAAAAATCCGACTTTTGGCAATTCACTCAAAAATGGTGCCAACCGGTTGCAAATGCTCCCCTGAAAGGTTTGGCCCTCGAAACAGAAGGCTTTTTATCACAGGACAAGAAATCAGCCCTCAAAAACTTAACCGGCAGAAAATATTTTTTTGAAAAAATCCCTAAGCCCCGGGGTCACAATTTCAGCAAAAATCTGACTTTTTGCAATTCACTCAAAAATGGTGCCAGCCGGTTGCAAATGCTCTCCTGAAATGTTTGGCACTCAAAACAGAAGGCTTTTTATCACAGGACAAGAAATCAGCCCTCTACAACTTAACCGGCAGAAAATATTTTTTTGAAAAAATCCCTAAGCCCCGGGGTCACAATTTCAGCAAAAATCTGACTTTTGGGAATTCACTGAAAAATGATGCCCAAAGCTTGAAAATGCTCTCCTGAAATGTTTGGCACTCGAAACAGAAGGCTTTTTATCACAGGACAAGAAATCAGCCCTCAAAAACTTAACCGGCAGAAAATATTTTTTTGAAAAAATCCCTAAGCCCCGGGGTCACAATTTCAGCAAAAATCTGACTTTTTGCAATTCACTCAAAAATGGTGCCAGCCGGTTGCAAATGCTCTCCTGAAATGTTTGGCACTCAAAACAGAATGCTTTTTATCACAGGAGAAGAAATCAGCCCTCAAAAACTTAACCGGCAGAAAATATTTTTTTGAAAAAATCCCTAAGCCCCGGGGTCACAATTTCAGCAAAAATCCGACTTTTGGCAATTCACTCAAAAATGGTGCCAACCGGTTGCAAATGCTCCCCTGAAAGGTTTGGCACTTGAAACAGAAGGCTTTTTATCACAGGACAAGAAATCAGCCCTCAAAAACTTAACCGGCAGAAAATATTTTTTTGAAAAAATCCCTAAGCCCCGGGGTCACAATTTCAGCAAAAATCTGACTTTTTGCAATTCACTCAAAAATGGTGCCAGCCGGTTGCAAATGCTCTCCTGAAATGTTTGGCACTCAAAACAGAAGGCTTTTTATCACAGGACAAGAAATCAGCCCTCAAAAACTTAACCGGCAGAAAATATTTTTTTGAAAAAATCCCTAAGCCCCGGGGTCACAATTTCAGCAAAAATCTGACTTTTGGCAGTTCACTCAAAAATGGTGCCAACTGGTTGCAAATGCTCCCCTGAAAGCTTTGGCGATGGAAACAGAAGGCTTTTTATCACAGGACAAGAAATCAGCCCACAAAAACTTAACCGGCAGAAAATATTTTTTTGAAAAAATCCCTAAGCCCCGGGGTCACAATTTCAGCAAAAATCCGACTTTTGGCAATTCACTCAAAAATGGTGCCAACCGGTTGCAAATGCTCCCCTGAAAGGTTTGGCACTCGAAAACGAAGGCTTTTTATCACAGGACAAGAAATCAGCCCTCAAAAACTTAACCGGCAGAAAATATTTTTTTGAAAAAATCCCTAAGCCCCGGGGTCACAATTTCAGCAAAAATCCGACTTTTGGCAATTCACTCAAAAATGGTGCCAACCGGTTGAAAATGCTCCCCTGAAAGCTTTGGCGATGGAAACAGAAGGCTTTTTATCACAGGACAAGAAATCAGCCCTCAAAAACTTAACCGGCAGAAAATATTTTTTTGAAAAAATCCCTAAGCCCCGGGGTCACAATTTCAGCAAAAATCCGACTTTTGACAATTCACTGAAAAATGGTGCCAGCCGGTTGCAAATGCTCTCCTGAAATGTTTGGCACTCAAAACAGAATGCTTTTTATCACAGGAGAAGAAATCAGCCCTCAAAAACTTAACCGGCAGAAAATATTTTTTTCAAAAAATCCGTAAGCCCCGGGGTCACAATTTCAGCAAAAATCTGACTTTTGGCAATTCACTCAAAAATGGTGCCAACCGGTTGCAAACGCTCCCCTGAAAGCTTTGGCAATGGAAACAGAAGGCTTTTTATCACAGGACAAGAAATCAGCCCTCAAAAACTTAAGCGGCAGAAAATATTTTTTTGAAAAAATCCCTAAGCCCCGGGGTCACAATTTCAGCAAAAATCTGACTTTTGGCAATTAACTCAAAAATGGTGCCCAAAGCTTGAAAATGCTCTCCTGAAAGCTTTGGCAATGGAAACAGAAGGCTTTTTATCACAGGACAAGAAATCAGCCCTCAAAAACTTAAGCGGCAGAAAATATTTTTTTGAAAAAATCCCTAAGCCCCGGGGTCACAATTTCAGCAAAAATCTGACTTTTGGCAGTTCACTCAAAAATGGTGCCAGCCGGTTGCAAATGCTCCCCTGAAAGCTTTGGCGATGGAAACAGAAGGCTTTTTATCACAGGACAAGAAATCAGCCCTCAAAAACTTAACCGGCAGAAAATATTTTTTTGAAAAAATCCGTAAGCCCCGGGGTCACAATTTCAGCAAAAATCTGACTTTTGGCAATTCACTCAAAAATGGTGCCAACCGGTTGCAAATGCTCCCCTGAAAGCTTTGGCACTCGAAACAGAAGGCTTTTTATCACAGGACAAGAAATCAGCCCTCAAAAACTTAACCGGCAGAAAATATTTTTTTGAAAAAATCCCTAAGCCCCGGGGTCACAATTTCCGCAAAAATCTGACTTTTGGCAATTCACTCAAAAATGATGCCCAAAGCTTGAAAATGCTCTCCTGAAAGGTTTGGCACTCGAAACAGAAGGCTTTTTATCACAGGACAAGAAATCAGCCCACAAAAACTTAACCGGCAGAAAATATTTTTTTGAAAAAATCCCTAAGCCCCGGGGTCACAATTTCAGCAAAAATCCGACTTTTGGCAATTCACTCAAAAAATGCTGCCCAAAGCTTGAAAATGCTCTCCTGAAAGGTTTGGCACTCGAAACAGAAGGCTTTGTATCACAGGACAAGAAATCAGCCCTCAAAAACTTAACCGGCAGAAAATATTTTTTTGAAAAAATCCCTAAGCCCCGGGGTCACAATTTCAGCAAAAATCCGACTTTTGGCAATTCACTCAAAAATGGTGCCAACCGGTTGGAAATGCTCCCCTGAAAGGTTTGGCACTCGAAACAGAAGGCTTTTTATCACAGGACAAGAAATCAGCCCTCAAAAACTTAACCGGCAGAAAATATTTTTTTGAAAAAATCCCTAAGCCCCGGGGTCACAATTTCCGCAAAAATCTGACTTTTGGCAATTCACTCAAAAATGATGCCCAAAGCTTGAAAATGCTCTCCTGAAAGGTTTGGCGATGGAAACAGAAGGCTTTTTATCACAGGACAAGAAATCAGCCCTCAAAAACTTAACCGGCAGAAAATATTTTTTTGAAAAAATCCCTAAGCCCCGGGGTCACAATTTCAGCAAAAATCTGACTTTTTGCAATTCACTCAAAAATGGTGCCAGCCGGTTGCAAATGCTCTCCTGAAATGTTTGGCACTCAAAACAGAAGGCTTTTTATCACAGGACAAGAAATCAGCCCTCAAAAACTTAACCGGCAGAAAATATTTTTTTCAAAAAATCCCTAAGCCCCGGGGTCACAATTTCAGCAAAAATCTGACTTTTGGCAATTCACTCAAAAATGGTGCCAAAAGCTTGAAAATGCTCTCCTCAAAGGTTTGGCACTCGAAACCGAAGGCTTTTTATCACAACACAAGAAATCAGCCCTCAACAACTTAACCGGCAGAAAATATTTTTTTGAAAAAATCCCTAAGCCCCGGGGTCACAATTTCAGCAAAAATCTGACTTTTGGCAGTTCACTCAAAAATGGTGCCAACCGGTTGCAAATGCTCTCCTGAAATGTTTGGCACTCAAAACAGAAGGCTTTTTATCACAGGACAAGAAATCAGCCCTCAAAAACTTAACCGGCAGAAAATATTTTTTTGAAAAAATCCCTAAGCCCCGGGGTCACAATTTCAGTAAAAATCTGACTTTTCGCAATTCACTCAAAGATGGTGCCAGCCGGTTGCAAATGCTCTCCTGAAATGTTTGGCACTCAAAACAGAAGGCTTTTTATCACAGGACAAGAAATCAGCCCTCAAAAAATTAAACGGCAGAAAATATTTTTTTGAAAAAATCCCTAATCCCCGGGGTCACAATTTCCGCAAAAATCTGACTTTTGGCAATTCACTCAAAAATGGTGCCCAAAGCTTCAGAATGCTCTCCTGAAAGGTTTGGCACTCGAAACAGAAGGCTTTTTATCACAGGACAAGAAATCAGCCCTCAAAAACTTAACCGGCAGAAAATATTTTTTTGAAAAAATCCCTAAGCCCCGGGGTCACAATTTCCGCAAAAATCTGACTTTTGGCAATTCACTCAAAAATGGTGCCCAAAGCTTGAAAATGCTCTCCTGAAAGGTTTGGCACTCGAAACAGAAGGCTTTTTATCACAGGACTAGAAATCAGCCCTCAAAAACTTAACCGGCAGAAAATATTTTTTTGAAAAAATCCCTAAGCCCCGGGGTCACAATTTCAGCAAAAATCTGACTTTTGGCAGTTCACTCAAAAATGGTGCCAACCGGTTGCAAATGCTCCCCTGAAAGCTTTGGCGATGGAAACAGAAGGCTTTTTATCACAGGACAAGAAATCAGCCCTCAACAACTTAACCGGCAGAAAATATTTTTTTGAAAAAATCCCTAAGCCCCGGGGTCACAATTTCAGCAAAAATCTGACTTTGGCAATTCACTCAAAAATGGTGCCCAAAGCTTGAGAATGCTCTCCTGAAAGGTTTGGCACTCGAAACAGAAGGCTTTTTATCACAGGACAAGAAATCAGCCCTCAAAAACTTAACCGGCAGAAATATTTTTTTGAAAAAATCCCTAAGCCCCGGGGTCACAATTTCAGCAAAAATCCGACTTTTGGCAATTCACTCAAAAATGGTGCCAACCGGTTGCAAATGCTCCCCTGAAAGGTTTGGCACTCGAAACAGAAGGCTTTTTATCACAGGACAAGAAATCAGCCCTCAAAAACTTAACCGGCAGAAAATATTTTTTTGAAAAAATCCCTAAGCCCCGGGGTCACAATTTCAGCAAAAATCTGACCTTTTGCAATTCACTCAAAAATGGTGCCAGCCGGTTGCAAATGCTCTCCTGAAATGTTTGGCTCTCAAAACAGAAGGCTTTTTATCACAGGACAAGAAATCAGCCCTCAAAAACTTAACCGGCAGAAAATATTTTTTTGAAAAAATCCCTAAGCCCCGGGGTCACAATTTCAGCAGAAATCTGACTTTTGGCAATTCACTCAAAAATGGTGCCAAAAGCTTGAAAATGCTCTCCTGAAAGGTTTGGCACTCGAAACCGAAGGCTTTTTATCACAGGACTAGAAATCAGCCCTCAAAAACTTAACCGGCAGAAAATATATTTTTGAAAAAATCCCTAAGCCCCGGGGTCACAATTTCAGCAAAAATTTGACTTTTGGCAGTTCACTCACAAATGGTGCCAACCGGTTGCACATGCTCCCCTGAAAGCTTTGGCGATGGAAACAGAAGGCTTTTTTCACAGGAGAAGAAATCAGCCCTCAAAAACTTAACCGGCAGAAAATATTTTTTTGAAAAAATCCCTAAGCCCCGGGGTCACAATTTCCGCAAAAATCTGACTTTTGGCAATTCACTCAAAAAATGCTGCCCAAAGCTTGAAAATGCTCTCCTGAAAGGTTTGGCACTCGAAACAGAAGGCTTTTTATCACAGGACAAGAAATCAGCCCTCAAAAACTTAACCGGCAGAAAATATTTTTTTGAAAAAATCCCTAAGCCCCGGGGTCACAATTTCCGCAAAAATCTGACTTTTGGCAATTCACTCAAAAATGATGCCCAAAGCTTGAAAATGCTCTCCTGAAAGGTTTGGCACTCGAAACAGAAGGCTTTTTATCACAGGACAAGAAATCAGCCCACAAAAACTTAACCGGCAGAAAATATTTTTTTGAAAACATCCCTAAGCCCCGGGGTCACAATTTCAGCAAAAATCCGACTTTTGGCAATTCACTCAAAAATGGTGCCAAAAGCTTGAAAATGCTCTCCTGAAAGGTTTGGCACTCGAAACAGAAGGCTTTGTATCACAGGACAAGAAATCAGCCCTCAAAAACTTAACCGGCAGAAAATATTTTTTTGAAAAAATCCCTAAGCCCCGGGGTCACAATTTCAGCAAAAATCCGACTTTTGGCAATTCACTCAAAAATGGTGCCAACCGGTTGGAAATGCTCCCCTGAAAGGTTTGGCACTCGAAACAGAAGGCTTTTTATCACAGGACAAGAAATCAGCCCTCAAAAACTTAACCGGCAGAAAATATTTTTTTGAAAAAATCCCTAAGCCCCGGGGTCACAATTTCCGCAAAAATCTGACTTTTGGCAATTCACTCAAAATGATGCCCAAAGCTTGAAAATGCTCTCCTGAAAGGTTTGGCGATGGAAACAGAAGGCTTTTTATCACAGGACAAGAAATCAGCCCTCAAAAACTTAAGCGGCAGAAAATATTTTTTTGAAAAAATCCCTAAGCCCCGGGGTCACAATTTCAGCAAAAATCTGACTTTTTGCAATTCACTCAAAAATGGTGCCAGCCGGTTGCAAATGCTCTCCTGAAATGTTTGGCACTCAAAACAGAAGGCTTTTTATCACAGGACAAGAAATCAGCCCTCAAAAACTTAACCGGCAGAAAATATTTTTTTCAAAAAATCCCTAAGCCCCGGGGTCACAATTTCAGCAAAAATCTGACTTTTGGGAATTCACTCAAAAATGGTGCCAAAAGCTTGAAAATGCTCTCCTCAAAGGTTTGGCACTCGAAACCGAAGGCTTTTTATCACAACACAAGAAATCAGCCCTCAACAACTTAACCGGCAGAAAATATTTTTTTGAAAAAATCCCTAAACCCCGGGGTCACAATTTCAGCAAAAATCTGACTTTTGGCAGTTCACTCAAAAATGGTGCCAACCGGTTGCAAATGCTCTCCTGAAATGTTTGGCACTCAAAACAGAAGGCTTTTTATCACAGGACAAGAAATCAGCCCTCAAAAACTTAACCGGCAGAAAATATTTTTTTGAAAAAATCCCTAAGCCCCGGGGTCACAATTTCAGTAAAAATCTGACTTTTCGCAATTCACTCAAAGATGGTGCCAGCCGGTTGCAAATGCTCTCCTGAAATGTTTGGCACTCAAAACAGAAGGCTTTTTATCACAGGACAAGAAATCAGCCCTCAAAAAATTAAACGGCAGAAAATATTTTTTTGAAAAAATCCCTAATCCCCGGGGTCACAATTTCCGCAAAAATCTGACTTTTGGCAATTCACTCAAAAATGGTGCCCAAAGCTTCAGAATGCTCTCCTGAAAGGTTTGGCACTCGAAACAGAAGGCTTTTTATCACAGGACAAGAAATCAGCCCTCAAAAACTTAACCGGCAGAAAATATTTTTTTGAAAAAATCCCTAAGCCCCGGGGTCACAATTTCCGCAAAAATCTGACTTTTGGCAATTCACTCAAAAATAGTGCCCAAAGCTTGAAAATGCTCTCCTGAAAGGTTTGGCACTCGAAACAGAAGGCTTTTTATCACAGGACTAGAAATCAGCCCTCAAAAACTTAACCGGCAGAAAATATTTTTTTGAAAAAATCCCTAAGCCCCGGGGTCACAATTTCAGCAAAAATCTGACTTTTGGCAGTTCACTCAAAAATGGTGCCAACCGGTTGCAAATGCTCCCCTGAAAGCTTTGGCGATGGAAACAGAAGGCTTTTTATCACAGGACAAGAAATCAGCCCTCAACAACTTAACCGGCAGAAAATATTTTTTTGAAAAAATCCCTAAGCCCCGGGGTCACAATTTCAGCAAAAATCTGACTTTTGGCAATTCACTCAAAAATGGTGCCCAAAGCTTGAGAATGCTCTCCTGAAAGGTTTGGCACTCGAAACAGAAGGCTTTTTATCACAGGACAAGAAATCAGCCCTCAAAAACTTAACCGGCAGAAAATATTTTTTTGAAAAAATCCCTAAGCCCCGGGGTCACAATTTCAGCAAAAATCCGACTTTTGGCAATTCACTCAAAAATGGTGCCAACCGGTTGCAAATGCTCCCCTGAAAGGTTTGGCACTCGAAACAGAAGGCTTTTTATCACAGGACAAGAAATCAGCCCTCAAAAACTTAACCGGCAGAAAATATTTTTTTGAAAAAATCCCTAAGCCCCGGGGTCACAATTTCAGCAAAAATCTGACCTTTTGCAATTCACTCAAAAATGGTGCCAGCCGGTTGCAAATGCTCTCCTGAAATGTTTGGCTCTCAAAACAGAAGGCTTTTTATCACAGGACAAGAAATCAGCCCTCAAAAACTTAACCGGCAGAAAATATTTTTTTGAAAAAATCCCTAAGCCCCGGGGTCACAATTTCAGCAGAAATCTGACTTTTGGCAATTCACTCAAAAATGGTGCCAAAAGCTTGAAAATGCTCTCCTGAAAGGTTTGGCACTCGAAACCGAAGGCTTTTTATCACAGGACTAGAAATCAGCCCTCAAAAACTTAACCGGCAGAAAATATATTTTTGAAAAAATCCCTAAGCCCCGGGGTCACAATTTCAGCAAAAATTTGACTTTTGGCAGTTCACTCACAAATGGTGCCAACCGGTTGCACATGCTCCCCTGAAAGCTTTGGCGATGGAAACAGAAGGCTTTTTTCACAGGAGAAGAAATCAGCCCTCAAAAACTTAACCGGCAGAAAATATTTTTTTGAAAAAATCCCTAAGCCCCGGGGTCACAATTTCCGCAAAAATCTGACTTTTGGCAATTCACTCAAAAAATGCTGCCCAAAGCTTGAAAATGCTCTCCTGAAAGGTTTGGCACTCGAAACAGAAGGCTTTTTATCACAGGACAAGAAATCAGCCCTCAAAAACTTAACCGGCAGAAAATATTTTTTTGAAAAAATCCCTAAGCCCCGGGGTCACAATTTCCGCAAAAATCTGACTTTTGGCAATTCACTCAAAAATGATGCCCAAAGCTTGAAAATGCTCTCCTGAAAGGTTTGGCACTCGAAACAGAAGGCTTTTTATCACAGGACAAGAAATCAGCCCACAAAAACTTAACCGGCAGAAAATATTTTTTTGAAAACATCCCTAAGCCCCGGGGTCACAATTTCAGCAAAAATCCGACTTTTGGCAATTCACTCAAAAATGGTGCCAAAAGCTTGAAAATGCTCTCCTGAAAGGTTTGGCACTCGAAACAGAAGGCTTTGTATCACAGGACAAGAAATCAGCCCTCAAAAACTTAACCGGCAGAAAATATTTTTTTGAAAAAATCCCTAAGCCCCGGGGTCACAATTTCAGCAAAAATCCGACTTTTGGCAATTCACTCAAAAATGGTGCCAACCGGTTGGAAATGCTCCCCTGAAAGGTTTGGCACTCGAAACAGAAGGCTTTTTATCACAGGACAAGAAATCAGCCCTCAAAAACTTAACCGGCAGAAAATATTTTTTTGAAAAAATCCCTAAGCCCCGGGGTCACAATTTCCGCAAAAATCTGACTTTTGGCAATTCACTCAAAAATGATGCCCAAAGCTTGAAAATGCTCTCCTGAAAGGTTTGGCGATGGAAACAGAAGGCTTTTTATCACAGGACAAGAAATCAGCCCTCAAAAACTTAAGCGGCAGAAAATATTTTTTTGAAAAAATCCCTAAGCCCCGGGGTCACAATTTCAGCAAAAATCTGACTTTTTGCAATTCACTCAAAAATGGTGCCAGCCGGTTGCAAATGCTCTCCTGAAATGTTTGGCACTCAAAACAGAAGGCTTTTTATCACAGGACAAGAAATCAGCCCTCAAAAACTTAACCGGCAGAAAATATTTTTTTCAAAAAATCCCTAAGCCCCGGGGTCACAATTTCAGCAAAAATCTGACTTTTGGGAATTCACTCAAAAATGGTGCCAAAAGCTTGAAAATGCTCTCCTCAAAGGTTTGGCACTCGAAACCGAAGGCTTTTTATCACAACACAAGAAATCAGCCCTCAACAACTTAACCGGCAGAAAATATTTTTTTGAAAAAATCCCTAAACCCCGGGGTCACAATTTCAGCAAAAATCTGACTTTTGGCAGTTCACTCAAAAATGGTGCCAACCGGTTGCAAATGCTCTCCTGAAATGTTTGGCACTCAAAACAGAAGGCTTTTTATCACAGGACAAGAAATCAGCCCTCAAAAACTTAACCGGCAGAAAATATTTTTTTGAAAAAATCCCTAAGCCCCGGGGTCACAATTTCCGCAAAAATCTGACTTTTCGCAATTCACTCAAAAATGGTGCCCAAAGCTTCAGAATGCTCTCCTGAAAGGTTTGGCACTCGAAACAGAAGGCTTTTTATCACAGGACAAGAAATCAGCCCTCAAAAAATTAAACGGCAGAAAATATTTTTTTGAAAAAATCCCTAAGCCCCGGGGTCACAATTTCCGCAAAAATCTGACTTTTGGCAATTCACTCAAAAATGGTGCCCAAAGCTTGAAAATGCTCTCCTGAAAGGTTTGGCACTCGAAACAGAAGGCTTTTTATCAGAGGACTAGAAATCAGCCCTCAAAAACTTAACCGGCAGAAAATATTTTTTTGAAAAAATCCCTAAGCCCCGGGGTCACAATTTCAGCAAAAATCTGACTTTTGGCAGTTCACTCAAAAATGGTGCCAACCGGTTGCAAATGCTCCCCTGAAAGCTTTGGCGATGGAAACAGAAGGCTTTTTATCACACGACAAGAAATCAGCCCTCAACAACTTAACCGGCAGAAAATATTTTTTTGAAAAAATCCCTAAGCCCCGGGGTCACAATTTCAGCAAAAATCTGACTTTTGGCAATTCACTCAAAAATGGTGCCCAAAGCTTGAGAATGCTCTCCTGAAAGGTTTGGCACTCGAAACAGAAGGCTTTTTATCACAGGACAAGAAATCAGCCCTCAAAAACTTAACCGGCAGAAAATATTTTTTTGAAAAAATCCCTAAGCCCCGGGGTCACAATTTCAGCAAAAATCCGACTTTTGGCAATTCACTCAAAAATGGTGCCAACCGGTTGCAAATGCTCCCCTGAAAGGTTTGGCACTCGAAACAGAAGGCTTTTTATCACAGGACAAGAAATCAGCCCTCAAAAACTTAACCGGCAGAAAATATTTTTTTGAAAAAATCCCTAAGCCCCGGGGTCACAATTTCAGCAAAAATCTGACCTTTTGCAATTCACTCAAAAATGGTGCCAGCCGGTTGCAAATGCTCTCCTGAAATGTTTGGCTCTCAAAACAGAAGGCTTTTTATCACAGGACAAGAAATCAGCCCTCAAAAACTTAACCGGCAGAAAATATTTTTTTGAAAAAATCCCTAAGCCCCGGGGTCACAATTTCAGCAGAAATCTGACTTTTGGCAATTCACTCAAAAATGGTGCCAAAAGCTTGAAAATGCTCTCCTGAAAGGTTTGGCACTCGAAACCGAAGGCTTTTTATCACAGGACTAGAAATCAGCCCTCAAAAACTTAACCGGCAGAAAATATATTTTTGAAAAAATCCCTAAGCCCCGGGGTCACAATTTCAGCAAAAATTTGACTTTTGGCAGTTCACTCACAAATGGTGCCAACCGGTTGCACATGCTCCCCTGAAAGCTTTGGCGATGGAAACAGAAGGCTTTTTTCACAGGAGAAGAAATCAGCCCTCAAAAACTTAACCGGCAGAAAATATTTTTTTGAAAAAATCCCTAAGCCCCGGGGTCACAATTTCCGCAAAAATCTGACTTTTGGCAATTCACTCAAAAAATGCTGCCCAAAGCTTGAAAATGCTCTCCTGAAAGGTTTGGCACTCGAAACAGAAGGCTTTTTATCACAGGACAAGAAATCAGCCCTCAAAAACTTAACCGGCAGAAAATATTTTTTTGAAAAAATCCCTAAGCCCCGGGGTCACAATTTCAGCAAAAATCTGACTTTTGGCAGTTCACTCAAAAATGGTGCCAACCGGTTGCAAATGCTCCCCTGAAAGCTTTGGCGATGGAAACAGAAGGCTTTTTATCACAAGACAAGAAATCAGCCCTCAACAACGTAACCGGCAGAAAATATATTTTTGAAAAAATCCCTAAGCCCCGGGGTCACAATTTCAGCAAAAATCTGACTTTTTGAAATTCACTCAAAAATGGTGCCAGCCGGTTGCAAATGCTCTCCTGAAATGTTTGGCACTCAAAACAGAAGGCTTTTTATCACAGGACAAGAAATCAGCCCTCAACAACTTAAGCGGCAGAAAATATTTTTTTGAAAAAATCCCTAAGCCCCGGGGTCACAATTTCAGCAAAAATCTGACTTTTGGCAGTTCACTCAAAAATGGTGCCAACCAGTTGCAAATGCTACCCTGAAAGCTTTGGCACTCGAAACCGAAGGCTTTTTATCACAGGACAAGAAATCAGCCCTCAACAACTTAAGCGGCAGAAAATATTTTTTTGAAAAAATCCCTAAGCCCCGGGGTCACAATTTCAGCAAAAATCCGACTTTTGGCAATTCACTCAAAAATGGTGCCCAAAGCTTGAGAATGCTCTCCTGAAAGGTTTGGCACTCGAAACAGAAGGCTTTTTATCACAGGACAAGAAATCAGCCCTCAAAAACTTAACCGGCAGAAAATATTTTTTTGAAAAAATCCCTAAGCCCCGGGGTCACAATTTCAGCAAAAATCCGACTTTTGGCAATTCACTCAAAAATGGTGCCAACCGGTTGCAAATGCTCCCCTGAAAGGTTTGGCACTCGAAACAGAAGGCTTTTTATCACAGGACAAGAAATCAGCCCTCAAAAACTTAACCGGCAGAAAATATTTTTTTGAAAAAATCCCTAAGCCCCGGGGTCACAATTTCAGCAAAAATCTGACCTTTTGCAATTCACTCAAAAATGGTGCCAGCCGGTTGCAAATGCTCTCCTGAAATGTTTGGCTCTCAAAACAGAAGGCTTTTTATCACAGGACAAGAAATCAGCCCTCAAAAACTTAACCGGCAGAAAATATTTTTTTGAAAAAATCCCTAAGCCCCGGGGTCACAATTTCAGCAGAAATCTGACTTTTGGCAATTCACTCAAAAATGGTGCCAAAAGCTTGAAAATGCTCTCCTGAAAGGTTTGGCACTCGAAACCGAAGGCTTTTTATCACAGGACTAGAAATCAGCCCTCAAAAACTTAACCGGCAGAAAATATATTTTTGAAAAAATCCCTAAGCCCCGGGGTCACAATTTCAGCAAAAATTTGACTTTTGGCAGTTCACTCACAAATGGTGCCAACCGGTTGCACATGCTCCCCTGAAAGCTTTGGCGATGGAAACAGAAGGCTTTTTTCACAGGAGAAGAAATCAGCCCTCAAAAACTTAACCGGCAGAAAATATTTTTTTGAAAAAATCCCTAAGCCCCGGGGTCACAATTTCCGCAAAAATCTGACTTTTGGCAATTCACTCAAAAAATGCTGCCCAAAGCTTGAAAATGCTCTCCTGAAAGGTTTGGCACTCGAAACAGAAGGCTTTTTATCACAGGACAAGAAATCAGCCCTCAAAAACTTAACCGGCAGAAAATATTTTTTTGAAAAAATCCCTAAGCCCCGGGGTCACAATTTCAGCAAAAATCTGACTTTTGGCAGTTCACTCAAAAATGGTGCCAACCGGTTGCAAATGCTCCCCTGAAAGCTTTGGCGATGGAAACAGAAGGCTTTTTATCACAAGACAAGAAATCAGCCCTCAACAACGTAACCGGCAGAAAATATATTTTTGAAAAAATCCCTAAGCCCCGGGGTCACAATTTCAGCAAAAATCTGACTTTTTGAAATTCACTCAAAAATGGTGCCAGCCGGTTGCAAATGCTCTCCTGAAATGTTTGGCACTCAAAACAGAAGGCTTTTTATCACAGGACAAGAAATCAGCCCTCAACAACTTAAGCGGCAGAAAATATTTTTTTGAAAAAATCCCTAAGCCCCGGGGTCACAATTTCAGCAAAAATCTGACTTTTGGCAGTTCACTCAAAAATGGTGCCAACCAGTTGCAAATGCTACCCTGAAAGCTTTGGCACTCGAAACCGAAGGCTTTTTATCACAGGACAAGAAATCAGCCCTCAACAACTTAAGCGGCAGAAAATATTTTTTTGAAAAAATCCCTAAGCCCCGGGGTCACAATTTCAGCAAAAATCCGACTTTTGGCAATTCACTCAAAAATGGTGCCAACCGGTTGAAAATGCTCCCCTGAAAGCTTTGGCGATGGAAACAGAAGGCTTTTTATCACAGGACAAGAAATCAGCCCTCAAAAACTTAACCGGCAGAAAATATTTTTTTGAAAAAATCCCTAAGCCCCGGGGTCACAATTTCCGCAAAAATCTGACTTTTGGCAATTCACTCAAAAAATGGTGCCCAAAGCTTTAAAAATGCTCTCCTGAAAGGTTTGGCACTCGAAACAGAAGGCTTTTTATCAGAGGACTAGAAATCAGCCCTCAAAAACTTAACCGGCAGAAAATATTTTTTTGAAAAAATCCCTAAGCCCCGGGGTCACAATTTCAGCAAAATTCTGACTTTTGGCAATTCACTCAAAAATGGTGCCAAAAGCTTGAAAATGCTCTCCTGAAAGGTTTGGCAATCGAAACCGAAGGCTTTTTATCACAGGACAAGAAATCAGCCCTCAACAACTTAACCGGCAGAAAATATTTTTTTGAAAAAATCCCTAAGCCCCGGGGTCACAATTTCAGCAAAAATCTGACTTTTGGCAGTTCACTCAAAAATGGTGCCAACTGGTTGCAAATGCTCCCCTGAAAGCTTTGGCGATGGAAACAGAAGGCTTTTTATCACAGGACAAGAAATCAGGACTCAAAAAATTAACCGGCAGAAAATATTTTTTTGAAAAAATCCCTAAGCCCCGGGGTCACAATTTCAGCAAAAATCCGACTTTTGGCAATTCACTCAAAAATGGTGCCAACCGGTTGAAAATGCTCCCCTGAAAGCTTTGGCGATGGAAACAGAAGGCTTTTTATCACAGGACAAGAAATCAGCCCTCAAAAACTTAACCGGCAGAAAATATTTTTTTGAAAAAATCCCTAAGCCCCGGGGTCACAATTTCAGCAAAAATCCGACTTTTGGCAATTCACTCAAAAATGGTGCCAACCGGTTGAAAATGCTCCCCTGAAAGCTTTGGCAATGGAAACAGAAGGCTTTTTATCACAGGACAAGAAATCAGCCCTCAAAAACTTAAGCGGCAGAAAATATTTTTTTGAAAAAATCCCTAAGCCCCGGGGTCACAATTTCAGCAAAAATCTGACTTTTGGCAGTTAACTCAAAAATGGTGCCCAAAGCTTGAAAATGCTCTCCTGAAAGCTTTGGCAATGGAAACAGAAGGCTTTTTATCACAGGACAAGAAATCAGCCCTCAAAAACTTAAGCGGCAGAAAATATTTTTTTGAAAAAATCCCTAAGCCCCGGGGTCACAATTTCAGCAAAAATCTGACTTTTGGCAATTCACTCAAAAATGGTGCCAACCGGTTGCAAATCCTCCCTGAAAGCTTTGGCGATGGAAAGAGAAGGCTTTTTATCACAGGACAAGAAATCAGCCCTCAAAAACAACCGGCAGAAAATATTTTTTTGAAAAAATCCCTAAGCCCCGGGGTCACAATTTCAGCAAAAATCTGACTTTTCGCAATTCACTCAAAAATGGTGCCAGCCGGTTGCAAATGCTCTCCTGAAATGTTTGGCACTCGAAACAGAATGCTTTTTATCACAGGACAAGAAATCAGCCCTCAAAAACTTAACCGGCAGAAAATATTTTTTTGAAAAAATCCCTAAGCCCCGGGGTCACAATTTCAGCGAAAATCTGACTTTTGGCAATTCACTCAAAAATGATGCCCAAAGCTTGAAAATGCTCTCCTGAAAGGTTTGGCACTCGAAACAGAAGGCTTTTTATCACAGGACAAGAAATCAGCCCTCAAAAACTTAACTGGCAGAAAATATTTTTTTGAAAAAATCCCTAAGCCCCGGGGTCACAATTTCAGCAAAAATCTGACTTTTTGCAATTCACTCAAAAATGGTGCCAGCCGGTTGCAAATGCTCTCCTGAAATGTTTGGCACTCAAAACAGAATGCTTTTTATCACAGGAGAAGAAATCAGCCCTCAAAAACTTAACCGGCAGAAAATATTTTTTTGAAAAAATCCCTAAGCCCCGGGGTCACAATTTCAGCAAAAATCCGACTTTTGGCAATTCACTCAAAAATGGTGCCAACCGGTTGCAAATGCTCCCCTGAAAGGTTTGGCACTTGAAACAGAAGGCTTTTTATCACAGGACAAGAAATCAGCCCTCAAAAACTTAACCGGCAGAAAATATTTTTTTGAAAAAATCCCTAAGCCCCGGGGTCACAATTTCAGCAAAAATTTGACTTTTTGCAATTCACTCAAAAATGGTGCCAGCCGGTTGCAAATGCTCTCCTGAAATGTTTGGCACTCAAAACAGAAGGCTTTTTATCACAGGACAAGAAATCAGCCCTCAAAAACTTAACCGGCAGAAAATATTTTTTTGAAAAAATCCCTAAGCCCCGGGGTCACAATTTCCGCAAAAATCTGACTTTTGGCAATTCACTCAAAAAATGGTGCCCAAAGCTTTAAAAATGCTCTCCTGAAAGGTTTGGCACTCGAAACAGAAGGCTTTTTATCAGAGGACTAGAAATCAGCCCTCAAAAACTTAACCGGCAGAAAATATTTTTTTGAAAAAATCCCTAAGCCCCGGGGTCACAATTTCAGCAAAATTCTGACTTTTGGCAATTCACTCAAAAATGGTGCCAAAAGCTTGAAAATGCTCTCCTGAAAGGTTTGGCAATCGAAACCGAAGGCTTTTTATCACAGGACAAGAAATCAGCCCTCAACAACTTAACCGGCAGAAAATATTTTTTTGAAAAAATCCCTAAGCCCCGGGGTCACAATTTCAGCAAAAATCTGACTTTTGGCAGTTCACTCAAAAATGGTGCCAAATGGTTGCATATGCTCCCCTGAAAGCTTTGGCGATGGAAACAGAAGGCTTTTTATCACAGGACAAGAAATCAGCCCTCAAAAAGTAAACCGGCAGAAAATATTGTTTTGAAAAAATCCCTAAGCCCCGGGGTCACAATTTCAGCAAAAATCTGACTTTTTGCAATTCACTCAAAAATGGTGCCAGCCGGTTGCAAATGCTCTCCTGAAATGTTTGGCACTCAAAACAGAATGCTTTTTATCACAGGAGAAGAAATCAGCCCTCAAAAACTTAACCGGCAGAAAATATTTTTTTGAAAAAATCCCTAAGCCCCGGGGTCACAATTTCAGCAAAAATCCGACTTTTGGCAATTCACTCAAAAATGGTGCCAACCGGTTGCAAATGCTCCCCTGAAAGGTTTGGCACTTGAAACAGAAGGCTTTTTATCACAGGACAAGAAATCAGCCCTCAAAAACTTAACCGGCAGAAAATATTTTTTTGAAAAAATCCCTAAGCCCCGGGGTCACAATTTCAGCAAAAATTTGACTTTTTGCAATTCACTCAAAAATGGTGCCAGCCGGTTGCAAATGCTCTCCTGAAATGTTTGGCACTCAAAACAGAAGGCTTTTTATCACAGGACAAGAAATCAGCCCTCAAAAACTTAACCGGCAGAAAATATTTTTTTGAAAAAATCCCTAAGCCCCGGGGTCACAATTTCCGCAAAAATCTGACTTTTGGCAATTCACTCAAAAAATGGTGCCCAAAGCTTTAAAAATGCTCTCCTGAAAGGTTTGGCACTCGAAACAGAAGGCTTTTTATCAGAGGACTAGAAATCAGCCCTCAAAAACTTAACCGGCAGAAAATATTTTTTTGAAAAAATCCCTAAGCCCCGGGGTCACAATTTCAGCAAAAATCTGACTTTTTGCAATTCACTCAAAAATGGTGCCAGCCGGTTGCAAATGCTCTCCTGAAATGTTTGGCACTCAAAACAGAATGCTTTTTATCACAGGAGAAGAAATCAGCCCTCAAAAACTTAACCGGCAGAAAATATTTTTTTGAAAAAATCCCTAAGCCCCGGGGTCACAATTTCAGCAAAAATCTGACTTTTGGCAATTCACTCAAAAATGGTGCCAACCGGTTGCAAACGCTCCCCTGAAAGCTTTGGCAATGGAAATAGAAGGCTTTTTATCACAGGACAAGAAATCAGCCCTCAAAAACTTAAGCGGCAGAAAATATTTTTTTGAAAAAATCCCTAAGCCCCGGGGTCACAATTTCAGCAAAAATCTGACATTTGGCAATTAACTCAAAAATGGTGCCCAAAGCTTGAAAATGCTCTCCTGAAAGCTTTGGCAATGGAAACAGAAGGCTTTTTATCACAGGACAAGAAATCAGCCCTCAAAAACTTAAGCGGCAGAAAATATTTTTTTGAAAAAATCCCTAAGCCCCGGGGTCACAATTTCAGCAAAAATCTGACTTTTGGCAGTTCACTCAAAAATGGTGCCAGCCGGTTGCAAATGCTCCCCTGAAAGCTTTGGCGATGGAAACAGAAGGCTTTTTATCACAGGACAAGAAATCAGCCCTCAAAAACTTAACCGGCAGAAAATATTTTTTTGAAAAAATCCGTAAGCCCCGGGGTCACAATTTCAGCAAAAATCTGACTTTTGGCAATTCACTCAAAAATGGTGCCAACCGGTTGCAAATCCTCCCTGAAAGCTTTGGCGATGGAAAGAGAAGGCTTTTTATCACAGGACAAGAAATCAGCCCTCAAAAACAACCGGCAGAAAATATTTTTTTGAAAAAATCCCTAAGCCCCGGGGTCACAATTTCAGCAAAAATCCGACTTTTGGCAATTCAATCAAAAATGGTGCCAACCGGTTGCAAATGCTCCCCTGAAAGGTTTGGCCCTCGAAACAGAAGGCTTTTTATCACAGGACAAGAAATCAGCCCTCAAAAACTTAACCGGCAGAAAATATTTTTTTGAAAAAATCCCTAAGCCCCGGGGTCACAATTTCAGCAAAAATCTGACTTTTTGCAATTCACTCAAAAATGGTGCCAGCCGGTTGCAAATGCTCTCCTGAAATGTTTGGCACTCAAAACAGAAGGCTTTTTATCACAGGACAAGAAATCAGCCCTCTAAAACTTAACCGGCAGAAAATATTTTTTTGAAAAAATCCCTAAGTCCCGGGGTCACAATTTCAGCGAAAATCTGACTTTTGGCAATTCACTCAAAAATGATGCCCAAAGCTTGAAAATGCTCTCCTGAAAGGTTTGGCACTCGAAACAGAAGGCTTTTTATCACAGGACAAGAAATCAGACCTCAAAAACTTAACCGGCAGAAAATATTTTTTTGAAAAAATCCCTAAGCCCCGGGGTCACAATTTCAGCAAAAATCTGACTTTTTGCAATTCACTCAAAAATGGTGCCAGCCGGTTGCAAATGCTCTCCTGAAATGTTTGGCACTCAAAACAGAATGCTTTTTATCACAGGAGAAGAAATCAGCCCTCAAAAACTTAACCGGCAAAAAATATTTTTTTGAAAAAATCCCTAAGCCCCGGGGTCACAATTTCAGCAAAAATCTGACTTTTGGCAGTTCACTCAAAAATGGTGCCAACTGGTTGCAAATGCTCTCCTGAAATGTTTGGCACTCAAAACAGAAGGCTTTTTATCACAGGACAAGAAATCAGCCCTCAAAAACTTAACCGGCAGAAAATATTTTTTTGAAAAAATCCCGAAGCCCCGGGGTCACAATTTCAGCAAAAATCTGACTTTTGGCAATTCACTCAAAAATGGTGCCAACCGGTTGCAAACGCTCCCCTGAAAGCTTTGGCAATGGAAATAGAAGGCTTTTTATCACAGGACAAGAAATCAGCCCTCAAAAACTTAAGCGGCAGAAAATATTTTTTTGAAAAAATCCCTAAGCCCCGGGGTCACAATTTCAGCAAAAATCTGACATTTGGCAATTAACTCAAAAATGGTGCCCAAAGCTTGAAAATGCTCTCCTGAAAGCTTTGGCAATGGAAACAGAAGGCTTTTTATCACAGGACAAGAAATCAGCCCTCAAAAACTTAAGCGGCAGAAAATATTTTTTTGAAAAAATCCCTAAGCCCCGGGGTCACAATTTCAGCAAAAATCTGACTTTTGGCAGTTCACTCAAAAATGGTGCCAGCCGGTTGCAAATGCTCCCCTGAAAGCTTTGGCGATGGAAACAGAAGGCTTTTTATCACAGGACAAGAAATCAGCCCTCAAAAAGTAAACCGGCAGAAAATATTGTTTTGAAAAAATCCGTAAGCCCCGGGGTCACAATTTCAGCAAAAATCTGACTTTTGGCAATTCACTCAAAAATGGTGCCAACCGGTTGCAAATGCTCCCCTGAAAGCTTTGGCACTCGAAACAGAAGGCTTTTTATCACAGGACAAGAAATCAGCCCTCAAAAACTTAACCGGCAGAAAATATTTTTTTGAAAAAATCCCTAAGCCCCGGGGTCACAATTTCAGCAAAAATCTGACTTTTTGCAATTCACTCAAAAATGGTGCCAGCCGGTTGCAAATGCTCTCCTGAAATGTTTGGCACTCAAAACAGAATGCTTTTTATCACAGGAGAAGAAATCAGCCCTCAAAAACTTAACCGGCAGAAAATATTTTTTTGAAAAAATCCCTAAGCCCCGGGGTCACAATTTCAGCAAAAATCTGACTTTTGGCAATTCACTCAAAAATGGTGCCAACCGGTTGCAAACGCTCCCCTGAAAGCTTTGGCAATGGAAATAGAAGGCTTTTTATCACAGGACAAGAAATCAGCCCTCAAAAACTTAAGCGGCAGAAAATATTTTTTTGAAAAAATCCCTAAGCCCCGGGGTCACAATTTCAGCAAAAATCTGACATTTGGCAATTAACTCAAAAATGGTACCCAAAGCTTGAAAATGCTCTCCTGAAAGCTTTGGCAATGGAAACAGAAGGCTTTTTATCACAGGACAAGAAATCAGCCCTCAAAAACTTAAGCGGCAGAAAATATTTTTTTGAAAAAATCCCTAAGCCCCGGGGTCACAATTTCAGCAAAAATCTGACTTTTGGCAGTTCACTCAAAAATGGTGCCAGCCGGTTGCAAATGCTCCCCTGAAAGCTTTGGCGATGGAAACAGAAGGCTTTTTATCACAGGACAAGAAATCAGCCCTCAAAAACTTAACCGGCAGAAAATATTTTTTTGAAAAAATCCGTAAGCCCCGGGGTCACAATTTCAGCAAAAATCTGACTTTTGGCAATTCACTCAAAAATGGTGCCAACCGGTTGCAAATCCTCCCTGAAAGCTTTGGCGATGGAAAGAGAAGGCTTTTTATCACAGGACAAGAAATCAGCCCTCAAAAACAACCGGCAGAAAATATTTTTTTGAAAAAATCCCTAAGCCCCGGGGTCACAATTTCAGCAAAAATCCGACTTTTGGCAATTCACTCAAAAATGGTGGCCAACCGGTTGCAAATGCTCCCCTGAAAGGTTTGGCCCTCGAAACAGAAGGCTTTTTATCACAGGACAAGAAATCAGCCCTCAAAAACTCAACCGGCAGAAAATATTTTTTTGAAAAAATCCCTAAGCCCCGGGGTCACAATTTCAGCAAAAATCTGACTTTTTGCAATTCACTCAAAAATGGTGCCAGCCGGTTGCAAATGCTGTCCTGAAATGTTTGGCACTCAAAACAGAAGGCTTTTTATCACAGGAGAAGAAATCAGCCCTCAAAAACTTAACCGGCAAAAAATATTTTTTTGAAAAAATCCCTAAGCCCCGGGGTCACAATTTCAGCAAAAATCCGACTTTTGGCAATTCACTCAAAAATGGTGCCAACCGGTTGCAAATGCTCCCCTGAAAGGTTTGGCACTTGAAACAGAAGGCTTTTTATCACAGGACAAGAAATCAGCCCTCAAAAACAACCGGCAGAAAATATTTTTTTGAAAAAATCCCTAAGCCCCGGGGTCACAATTTCAGCAAAAATCCGACTTTTGGCAATTCACTCAAAAATGGTGCCAACCGGTTGCAAATGCTCCCCTGAAAGGTTTGGCCCTGGAAACAGAAGGCTTTTTATCACAGGACAAGAAATCAGCCCTCAAAAACTTAACCGGCAGAAAATATTTTTTTGAAAAAATCCCTAAGCCCCGGGGTCACAATTTCAGCGAAAATCTGACTTTTGGCAATTCACTCAAAAATGATGCCCAAAGCTTGAAAATGCTCTCCTGAAAGGTTTGGCACTCGAAACAGAAGGCTTTTTATCACAGGACAAGAAATCAGCCCTCAAAAACTTAACCGGCAGAAAATATTTTTTTGAAAAAATCCCTAAGCCCCGGGGTCACAATTTCAGCAAAAATCTGACTTTTTGCAATTCACTCAAAAATGGTGCCAGCCGGTTGCAAATGCTCTCCTGAAATGTTTGGCACTCAAAACAGAATGCTTTTTATCACAGGAGAAGAAATCAGCCCTCAAAAACTTAACCGGCAGAAAATATTTTTTTGAAAAAATCCCTAAGCCCCGGGGTCACAATTTCAGCAAAAATCCGACTTTTGGCAATTCACTCAAAAATGGTGCCAACCGGTTGCAAATGCTCCCCTGAAAGGTTTGGCACTTGAAACAGAAGGCTTTTTATCACAGGACAAGAAATCAGCCCTCAAAAACTTAACCGGCAGAAAATATTTTTTTGAAAAAATCCCTAAGCCCCGGGGTCACAATTTCAGCAAAAATCTGACTTTTTGCAATTCACTCAAAAATGGTGCCAGCCGGTTGCAAATGCTCTCCTGAAATGTTTGGCACTCAAAACAGAAGGCTTTTTATCACAGGACAAGAAATCAGCCCTCAAAAACTTAACCGGCAGAAAATATTTTTTTGAAAAAATCCCTAAGCCCCGGGGTCACAATTTCCGCAAAAATCTGACTTTTGGCAATTCACTCAAAAAATGGTGCCCAAAGCTTTAAAAATGCTCTCCTGAAAGGTTTGGCACTCGAAACAGAAGGCTTTTTATCAGAGGACTAGAAATCATCCCTCAAAAACTTAACCGGCAGAAAATATTTTTTTGAAAAAATCCCTAAGCCCCGGGGTCACAATTTCAGCAAAATTCTGACTTTTGGCAATTCACTCAAAAATGGTGCCAAAAGCTTGAAAATGCTCTCCTGAAAGGTTTGGCAATCGAAACCGAAGGCTTTTTATCACAGGACAAGAAATCAGCCCTCAACAACTTAACCGGTAGAAAATATTTTTTTGAAAAAATCCCTAAGCCCCGGGGTCACAATTTCAGCAAAAATCTGACTTTTGGCAGTTCACTCAAAAATGGTGCCAACTGGTTGCAAATGCTCCCCTGAAAGCTTTGGCGATGGAAACAGAAGGCTTTTTATCACAGGACAAGAAATCAGCCCACAAAAACTTAACCGGCAGAAAATATTTTTTTGAAAAAATCCCTAAACCCCGGGGTCACAATTTCAGCAAAAATCCGACTTTTGGCAATTCACTCAAAAATGGTGCCAACCGGTTGCAAATGCTCCCCTGAAAGGTTTGGCACTCGAAAACGAAGGCTTTTTATCACAGGACAAGAAATCAGCCCTCAAAAACTTAACCGGCAGAAAATATTTTTTTGAAAAAATCCCTAAGCCCCGGGGTCACAATTTCAGCAAAAATCCGACTTTTGGCAATTCACTCAAAAATGGTGCCAACCGGTTGAAAATGCTCCCCTGAAAGCTTTGGCGATGGAAACAGAAGGCTTTTTATCACAGGACAAGAAATCAGCCCTCAAAAACTTAACCGGCAGAAAATATTTTTTTGAAAAAATCCGTAAGCCCCGGGGTCACAATTTCAGCAAAAATCTGACTTTTGGCAATTCACTCAAAAATGGTGCCAACCGGTTGCAAATGCTCCCCTGAAAGCTTTGGCACTCGAAACAGAAGGCTTTTTATCACAGGACAAGAAATCAGCCCTCAAAAACTTAACCGGCAGAAAATATTTTTTTGAAAAAATCCCTAAGCCCCGGGGTCACAATTTCCGCAAAAATCTGACTTTTGGCAATTCACTCAAAAATGATGCCCAAAGCTTGAAAATGCTCTCCTGAAAGGTTTGGCACTCGAAACAGAAGGCTTTTTATCACAGGACAAGAAATCAGCCCACAAAAACTTAACCGGCAGAAAATATTTTTTTGAAAAAATCCCTAAGCCCCGGGGTCACAATTTCAGCAAAAATCCGACTTTTGGCAATTCACTCAAAAATGGTGCCAAAAGCTTGAAAATGCTCTCCTGAAAGGTTTGGCACTCGAAACAGAAGGCTTTGTATCACAGGACAAGAAATCAGCCCTCAAAAACTTAACCGGCAGAAAATATTTTTTTGAAAAAATCCCTAAGCCCCGGGGTCACAATTTCAGCAAAAATCCGACTTTTGGCAATTCACTCAAAAATGGTGCCAACCGGTTGGAAATGCTCCCCTGAAAGGTTTGGCACTCGAAACAGAAGGCTTTTTATCACAGGACAAGAAATCAGCCCTCAAAAACTTAACCGGCAGAAAATATTTTTTTGAAAAAATCCCTAAGCCCCGGGGTCACAATTTCCGCAAAAATCTGACTTTTGGCAATTCACTCAAAAATGATGCCCAAAGCTTGAAAATGCTCTCCTGAAAGGTTTGGCGATGGAAACAGAAGGCTTTTTATCACAGGACAAGAAATCAGCCCTCAAAAACTTAAGCGGCAGAAAATATTTTTTTGAAAAAATCCCTAAGCCCCGGGGTCACAATTTCAGCAAAAATCTGACTTTTTGCAATTCACTCAAAAATGGTGCCAGCCGGTTGCAAATGCTCTCCTGAAATGTTTGGCACTCAAAACAGAAGGCTTTTTATCACAGGACAAGAAATCAGCCCTCAAAAACTTAACCGGCAGAAAATATTTTTTTCAAAAAATCCCTAAGCCCCGGGGTCACAATTTCAGCAAAAATCTGACTTTTGGCAATTCACTCAAAAATGGTGCCAAAAGCTTGAAAATGCTCTCCTCAAAGGTTTGGCACTCGAAACCGAAGGCTTTTTATCACAACACAAGAAATCAGCCCTCAACAACTTAACCGGCAGAAAATATTTTTTTGAAAAAATCCCTAAACCCCGGGGTCACAATTTCAGCAAAAATCTGACTTTTGGCAGTTCACTCAAAAATGGTGCCAACCGGTTGCAAATGCTCTCCTGAAATGTTTGGCACTCAAAACAGAAGGCTTTTTATCACAGGACAAGAAATCAGCCCTCAAAAACTTAACCGGCAGAAAATATTTTTTTGAAAAAATCCCTAAGCCCCGGGGTCACAATTTCAGTAAAAATCTGACTTTTCGCAATTCACTCAAAGATGGTGCCAGCCGGTTGCAAATGCTCTCCTGAAATGTTTGGCACTCAAAACAGAAGGCTTTTTATCACAGGACAAGAAATCAGCCCTCAAAAAATTAAACGGCAGAAAATATTTTTTTGAAAAAATCCCTAATCCCCGGGGTCACAATTTCCGCAAAAATCTGACTTTTGGCAATTCACTCAAAAATGGTGCCCAAAGCTTCAGAATGCTCTCCTGAAAGGTTTGGCACTCGAAACAGAAGGCTTTTTATCACAGGACAAGAAATCAGCCCTCAAAAACTTAACCGGCAGAAAATATTTTTTTGAAAAAATCCCTAAGCCCCGGGGTCACAATTTCAGCAAAAATCCGACTTTTGGCAATTCACTCAAAAATGGTGCCAACCGGTTGCAAATGCTCCCCTGAAAGGTTTGGCACTCGAAACAGAAGGCTTTTTATCACAGGACAAGAAATCAGCCCTCAAAAACTTAACCGGCAGAAAATATTTTTTTGAAAAAATCCCTAAGCCCCGGGGTCACAATTTCAGCAAAAATCTGACCTTTTGCAATTCACTCAAAAATGGTGCCAGCCGGTTGCAAATGCTCTCCTGAAATGTTTGGCTCTCAAAACAGAAGGCTTTTTATCACAGGACAAGAAATCAGCCCTCAAAAACTTAACCGGCAGAAAATATTTTTTTGAAAAAATCCCTAAGCCCCGGGGTCACAATTTCAGCAGAAATCTGACTTTTGGCAATTCACTCAAAAATGGTGCCAAAAGCTTGAAAATGCTCTCCTGAAAGGTTTGGCACTCGAAACCGAAGGCTTTTTATCACAGGACTAGAAATCAGCCCTCAAAAACTTAACCGGCAGAAAATATATTTTTGAAAAAATCCCTAAGCCCCGGGGTCACAATTTCAGCAAAAATTTGACTTTTGGCAGTTCACTCACAAATGGTGCCAACCGGTTGCACATGCTCCCCTGAAAGCTTTGGCGATGGAAACAGAAGGCTTTTTTCACAGGAGAAGAAATCAGCCCTCAAAAACTTAACCGGCAGAAAATATTTTTTTGAAAAAATCCCTAAGCCCCGGGGTCACAATTTCCGCAAAAATCTGACTTTTGGCAATTCACTCAAAAAATGCTGCCCAAAGCTTGAAAATGCTCTCCTGAAAGGTTTGGCACTCGAAACAGAAGGCTTTTTATCACAGGACAAGAAATCAGCCCTCAAAAACTTAACCGGCAGAAAATATTTTTTTGAAAAAATCCCTAAGCCCCGGGGTCACAATTTCAGCAAAAATCTGACTTTTGGCAGTTCACTCAAAAATGGTGCCAACCGGTTGCAAATGCTCCCCTGAAAGCTTTGGCGATGGAAACAGAAGGCTTTTTATCACAAGACAAGAAATCAGCCCTCAACAACGTAACCGGCAGAAAATATATTTTTGAAAAAATCCCTAAGCCCCGGGGTCACAATTTCAGCAAAAATCTGACTTTTTGAAATTCACTCAAAAATGGTGCCAGCCGGTTGCAAATGCTCTCCTGAAATGTTTGGCACTCAAAACAGAAGGCTTTTTATCACAGGACAAGAAATCAGCCCTCAACAACTTAAGCGGCAGAAAATATTTTTTTGAAAAAATCCCTAAGCCCCGGGGTCACAATTTCAGCAAAAATCTGACTTTTGGCAGTTCACTCAAAAATGGTGCCAACCAGTTGCAAATGCTACCCTGAAAGCTTTGGCACTCGAAACCGAAGGCTTTTTATCACAGGACAAGAAATCAGCCCTCAACAACTTAAGCGGCAGAAAATATTTTTTTGAAAAAATCCCTAAGCCCCGGGGTCACAATTTCAGCAAAAATCCGACTTTTGGCAATTCACTCAAAAATGGTGCCAACCGGTTGAAAATGCTCCCCTGAAAGCTTTGGCGATGGAAACAGAAGGCTTTTTATCACAGGACAAGAAATCAGCCCTCAAAAACTTAACCGGCAGAAAATATTTTTTTGAAAAAATCCCTAAGCCCCGGGGTCACAATTTCAGCAAAAATCCGACTTTTGACAATTCACTGAAAAATGGTGCCAGCCGGTTGCAAATGCTCTCCTGAAATGTTTGGCACTCAAAACAGAATGCTTTTTATCACAGGAGAAGAAATCAGCCCTCAAAAACTTAACCGGCAGAAAATATTTTTTTCAAAAAATCCGTAAGCCCCGGGGTCACAATTTCAGCAAAAATCTGACTTTTGGCAATTCACTCAAAAATGGTGCCAACCGGTTGCAAACGCTCCCCTGAAAGCTTTGGCAATGGAAACAGAAGGCTTTTTATCACAGGACAAGAAATCAGCCCTCAAAAACGTAAGCGGCAGAAAATATTTTTTTGAAAAAATCCCTAAGCCCCGGGGTCACAATTTCAGCAAAAATCTGACTTTTGGCAATTAACTCAAAAATGGTGCCCAAAGCTTGAAAATGCTCTCCTGAAAGCTTTGGCAATGGAAACAGAAGGCTTTTTATCACAGGACAAGAAATCAGCCCTCAAAAATTTAAGCGGCAGAAAATATTTTTTTGAAAAAATCCCTAAGCCCCGGGGTCACAATTTCAGCAAAAATCTGACTTTTGGCAGTTCACTCAAAAATGGTGCCAGCCGGCTGCAAATGCTCCCCTGAAAGCTTTGGCGATGGAAACAGAAGGCTTTTTATCACAGGACAAGAAATCAGCCCTCAAAAACTTAACCGGCAGAAAATTATTTTTTTGAAAAAATCCGTAAGCCCCGGGGTCACAATTTCAGCAAAAATCTGACTTTTGGCAATTCACTTAAAAATGGTGCCAACCGGTTGCAAATCCTCCCTGAAAGCTTTGGCGATGGAAAGAGAAGGCTTTTTATCACAGGACAAGAAATCAGCCCTCAAAAACAACCGGCAGAAAATATTTTTTTGAAAAAATCCCTAAGCCCCGGGGTCACAATTTCAGCAAAAATCCGACTTTTGGCAATTCACTCAAAAATGGTGCCAACCGGTTGCAAATGCTCCCCTGAAAGCTTTGGCACTCGAAACAGAAGGCTTTTTATCACAGGACAAGAAATCAGCCCTCAAAAACTTAACCGGCAGAAAATATTTTTTTGAAAAAATCCCTAAGCCCCGGGGTCACAATTTCCGCAAAAATCTGACTTTTGGCAATTCACTCAAAAATGATGCCCAAAGCTTGAAAATGCTCTCCTGAAAGGTTTGGCACTCGAAACAGAAGGCTTTTTATCACAGGACAAGTAATCAGCCCACAAAAACTTAACCGGCAGAAAATATTTTTTTGAAAAAATCCCTAAGCCCCGGGGTCACAATTTCCGCAAAAATCTGACTTTTGGCAATTCACTCAAAAATGATGCCCAAAGCTTGAAAATGCTCTCCTGAAAGGTTTGGCGATGGAAACAGAAGGCTTTTTATCACAGGACAAGAAATCAGCCCTCAAAAACTTAAGCGGCAGAAAATATTTTTTTGAAAAAATCCCTAAGCCCCGGGGTCACAATTTCAGCAAAAATCTGACTTTTTGCAATTCACTCAAAAATGGTGCCAGCCGGTTGCAAATGCTCTCCTGAAATGTTTGGCACTCAAAACAGAAGGCTTTTTATCACAGGACAAGAAATCAGCCCTCAAAAACTTAACCGGCAGAAAATATTTTTTTCAAAAAATCCCTAAGCCCCGGGGTCACAATTTCAGCAAAAATCTGACTTTTGGCAATTCACTCAAAAATGGTGCCAAAAGCTTGAAAATGCTCTCCTCAAAGGTTTGGCACTCGAAACCGAAGGCTTTTTATCACAACACAAGAAATCAGCCCTCAACAACTTAACCGGCAGAAAATATTTTTTTGAAAAAATCCCTAAACCCCGGGGTCACAATTTCAGCAAAAATCTGACTTTTGGCAGTTCACTCAAAAATGGTGCCAACCGGTTGCAAATGCTCCCCTGAAAGCTTTGGCGATGGAAACAGAAGGCTTTTTATCACAGGACAAGAAATCAGCCCTCAACAACTTAACCGGCAGAAAATATTTTTTTGAAAAAATCCCTAAGCCCCGGGGTCACAATTTCAGCAAAAATCTGACTTTTGGCAATTCACTCAAAAATGGTGCCCAAAGCTTGAGAATGCTCTCCTGAAAGGTTTGGCACTCGAAACAGAAGGCTTTTTATCACAGGACAAGAAATCAGCCCTCAAAAACTTAACCGGCAGAAAATATTTTTTTGAAAAAATCCCTAAGCCCCGGGGTCACAATTTCAGCAGAAATCTGACTTTTGGCAATTCACTCAAAAATGGTGCCAAAAGCTTGAAAATGCTCTCCTGAAAGGTTTGGCACTCGAAACCGAAGGCTTTTTATCACAGGACTAGAAATCAGCCCTCAAAAACTTAACCGGCAGAAAATATATTTTTGAAAAAAATCCCTAAGCCCCGGGGTCACAATTTCAGCAAAAATCTGACTTTTGGCAGTTCACTCACAAATGGTGCCAACCGGTTGCACATGCTCCCCTGAAAGCTTTGGCGATGGAAACAGAAGGCTTTTTATCACAGGACAAGAAATCAGCCCTCAACAACGTAACCGGCAGAAAATATATTTTTGAAAAAATCCCTAAGCCCCGGGGTCACAATTTCAGCAAAAATCTGACTTTTTGAAATTCACTCAAAAATGGTGCCAGCCGGTTGCAAATGCTCTCCTGAAATGTTTGGCACTCAAAACAGAAGGCTTTTTATCACAGGACAAGAAATCAGCCCTCAACAACTTAAGCGGCAGAAAATATTTTTTTGAAAAAATCCCTAAGCCCCGGGGTCACAATTTCAGCAAAAATCTGACTTTTGGCAGTTCACTCAAAAATGGTGCCAACCAGTTGCAAATGCTACCCTGAAAGCTTTGGCGATGGAAACAGAAGGCTTTTTATCACAGGACAAGAAATCAGTACTCAAAAACTTAACCGGCAGAAAATATTTTTTTGAAAAAATCCCTAAGCCCCGGGGTCACAATTTCAGAAAAAATCTGATTTTTGGCAATTCACTCAAAAATGGTGCCCAAAGCTTTAAAATGCTCTCCTGAAAGGTTTGACACTCGAAACAGAAGGCTTTTTATCATAGGACAAGAAATCAGCCCTCAACAACTTAAGCGGCAGAAAATATTTTTTTGAAAAAATCCCTAAGCCCCGGGGTCACAATTTCAGCAAAAATCTGAGTTTTGGCAGTTCACTCAAAAATGGTGGCAACCGATTGCAAATGCTCCCCTGAAAGCTTTGGCGATGGAAACAGAAGGCTTTTTATCACAGGACAAGAAATCAGCCCTCAAAAACTTAACCGGCAGAAAATATTTTTTTGAAAAAATCCCTAAGCCCCGGGGTCACAATTTCAGCAAAAATCTGACTTTTTGCAATTCACTCAAAAATGGTGCCAGCCGGTTGCAAATGCTCTCCTGAAATGTTTGGCACTCAAAACAGAAGGCTTTTTATCACAGGACAAGAAATCAGCCCTCAACAACTTAACCGGCAGAAAATATTTTTTTGAAAAAATCCCTAAGCCCCGGGGTCACAATTTCCGCAAAAATCTGACTTTTGGCAATTCACTCAAAAAATGCTGCCCAAAGCTTGAAAATGCTCTCCTGAAAGGTTTGGCACTCGAAACAGAAGGCTTTTTATCACAGGACAAGAAATCAGCCCTCAAAAACTTAAGCGGCAGAAAATATTTTTTTGAAAAAATCCCTAAGCCCCGGGGTCACAATTTCAGCAAAAATCTGACTTTTGGCAGTTCACTCAAAAATGGTGCCAACCGGTTGCAAATGCTCCCCTGAAAGCTTTGGCGATGGAAACAGAAGGCTTTTTATCACAGGACAAGAAATCAGCCCTCAACAACGTAACCGGCAGAAAATATATTTTTGAAAAAATCCCTAAGCCCCGGGGTCACAATTTCAGCAAAAATCTGACTTTTTGAAATTCACTCAAAAATGGTGCCAGCCGGTTGCAAATGCTCTCCTGAAATGTTTGGCACTCAAAACACAAGGCTTTTTATCACAGGACAAGAAATCAGCCCTCAACAACTTAAGCAGCAGAAAATATTTTTTTGAAAAAATCCCTAAGCCCCGGGGTCACAATTTCAGCAAAAATCTGACTTTTGGCAGTTCACTCAAAAATGGTGCCAACCAGTTGCAAATGCTACCCTGAAAGCTTTGGCGATGGAAACAGAAGGCTTTTTATCACAGGACAAGAAATCAGTACTCAAAAACTTAACCGGCAGAAAATATTTTTTTGAAAAAATCCCTAAGCCCCGGGGTCACAATTTCAGAAAAAATCTGACTTTTGGCAATTCACTCAAAAATGGTGCCCAAAGCTTGAAAATGCTCTCCTGAAAGGTTTGACACTCGAAACAGAAGGCTTTTTATCACAGGACAAGAAATCAGCCCTCAACAACTTAAGCGGCAGAAAATATTTTTTTGAAAAAATCCCTAAGCCCCGGGGTCACAATTTCAGCAAAAATCTGACTTTTGGCAATTCACTCAAAAATGGTGCCAAAAGCTTGAAAATGCTCTCCTGAAAGGTTTGGCACTCGAAACCGAAGGCTTTTTATCACAAGACAAGAAATCAGCCCTCAACAACTTAACCGGCAGAAAATATTTTTTTGAAAAAATCCCTAAGCCCCGGGGTCACAATTTCAGCAAAAATCTGACTTTTGGCAGTTCACTCACAAATGGTGCCAACCGGTTACAAATGCTCCCCTGAAAGCTTTGGCGATGGAAACAGAAGGCTTTTTATCACAGGACAAGAAATCAGCCCTCAAAAACTTAACCGGCAGAAAATATTTTTTTGAAAAAATCCCTAAGCCCCGGGGTCACAATTTCAGCAAAAATCTGACTTTTGGCAGTTCACTCAAAAATGGTGCCAACCGGTTGCAAATGCTCCCCTGAAAGGTTTGGCACTCGAAACAGAAGGCTTTTTATCACAGGACAAGAAATCAGCCCTCAACAACTTAAGCGGCAGAAAATATTTTTTTGAAAAAACCCCTAATCCCCGGGGTCACAATTTCAGCAAAAATCTGACTTTTGGCAGTTCACTCAAAAATGGTGCCAACCAGTTGCAAATGCTACCCTGAAAGCTTTGGCGATGGAAACAGAAGGCTTTTTATCACAGGACAAGAAATCAGCCCTCAAAAACTTAACCGGCAGAAAATATTTTTTTGAAAAAATCCCTAAGCCCCGGGGTCACAATTTCAGCAAAAATCTGACTTTTGGCAGTTCACTCAAAAATGGTGCCCAAAGCTTGAAAATGCTCTCCTGAAAGGTTTGACACTCGAAACAGAAGCCTTTTTATCACAGGACAAGAAATCAGCCCTCAACAACTTAAGCGGCAGAAAATATTTTTTTGAAAAAACCCCTAATCCCCGGGGTCACAATTTCAGCAAAAATCTGAGTTTTGGCAGTTCACTCAAAAATGGTGGCAACCGATTGCAAATGCTCCCCTGAAAGCTTTGGCGATGGAAACAGAAGGCTTTTTATCACAGGACAAGAAATCAGCCCTCAAAAACTTAACCGGCAGAAAATATTTTTTTGAAAAAATCCCTAAGCCCCGGGGTCACAATTTCCGCAAAAATCTGACTTTTGGCAATTCACTCAAAAATGGTGCCAGCCGGTTGCAAATGCTCTCCTGAAATGTTTGGCACTCAAAACAGAAGGCTTTTTATCACAGGACAAGAAATCAGCCCTCAAAAACTTAACCGGCAGAAAATATTTTTTTGAAAAAATCCCTAAGCCCCGGGGTCACAATTTCAGCAAAAATCTGACTTTTGGCAAATTCACTCAAAAATGGTGCCAAAAGCTTGAAAATGCTCTCCTGAAAGGTTTGGCACTCGAAACCGAAGGCTTTTTATCACAAGACAAGAAATCAGCCCTCAACAACTTAACCGGCAGAAAATATTTTTTTGAAAAAATCCCTAAGCCCCGGGGTCACAATTTCAGCAAAAATCTGACTTTTGGCAGTTCACTCAAAAATGGTGCCAACCGGTTGCAAATGCTCCCCTGAAAGCTTTGGCAATGGAAACAGAAGGCTTTTTATCACAGGACAAGAAATCAGCCCTCAACAACTTAACCGGCAGAAAATATTTTTTTGAAAAAATCCCTAAGCCCCGGGGTCACAATTTCAGCAAAAATCTGACTTTTGGCAGTTCACTCAAAAATGGTGCCAACCGGTTGCAAATGCTCCCCTGAAAGCTTTGGCGATGGAAACAGAAGGCTTTTTATCACAGGACAAGAAATCAGCCCTCAACAACTTAACCGGCAGAAAATATTTTTTTGAAAAAATCCCTAAGCCCCGGGGTCACAATTTCAGCAAAAATCTGACTTTTGGCAGTTCACTCAAAAATGGTGCCAACCGGTTGCAAATGCTCCCCTGAAAGCTTTGGCGATGGAAACAGAAGGCTTTTTATCACAGGACAAGAAATCAGCCCTCAACAACTTAAGCGGCAGAAAATATTTTTTTGAAAAAAACCCCTAATCCCCGGGGTCACAATTTCAGCAAAAATCTGACTTTTGGCAGTTCACTCAAAAATGGTGCCAACCAGTTGCAAATGCTCCCCTGAAAGCTTTGGCGATGGAAACAGAAGGCTTTTTATCACAGGACAAGAAATCAGCCCTCAAAAACTTAAGCGGCAGAAAATATTTTTTTGAAAAAATCCCTAAGCCCCGGGGTCACAATTTCAGCAAAAATCTGAGTTTTGGCAGTTCACTCAAAAATGGTGGCAACCGATTGCAAATGCTCCCCTGAAAGCTTTGGCGATGGAAACAGAAGGCTTTTTATCACAGGACAAGAAATCAGCCCTCAACAACTTAAGCGGCAGAAAATATTTTTTTCAAAAAAATCCCTAAGCCCCGGGGTCATAATTTAAGCAAAAATCTGACTTTTGGCAATTCACTCAAAAATGGTGCCAACCGGTTGCAAATGCTCCCCTGAAAGGTTTGGCACTCGAAACAGAAGGCTTTTCATCACAGGATACAAAATCAGCCCTCAGCAACTTAACCGGCAGAAAATAATTTTTTGAAAAAACCCCTAATCCCCGGGGTCACAATTTCAGCAAAAATCTGACTTTTGGCAGTTCACTCAAAAATGGTGCCAACCAGTTGCAAATGCTACCCTGAAAGCTTTGGCACTCAAAACAGAAGGCTTTTTATCACAGGACAAGAAATCAGCCCTCAAAAACTTAACCGGCAGAAAATATTTTTTTGAAAAAATCCCTAAGCCCCGGGGTCACAATTTCAGCAAAAATCTGACTTTTGGCAATTCACTCAAAAATGGTGCCAAAAGCTTGAAAATGCTCTCCTGAAAGGTTTGGCACTCGAAACCGAAGGCTTTTTATCACAAGACAAGAAATCAGCCCTCAACAACTTAACCGGCAGAAAATATTTTTTTAAAAAAATCCCTAAGCCCCGGGGTCACAATTTCCGCAAAAATCTGACTTTTGGCAATTCACTCAAAAATGGTGCCCAAAGCTTGAAAATGCTCTCCTGAAAGGTTTGGCACTCGAAACAGAAGGCTTTTTATCACAGGACTAGAAATCAGCCCTCAAAAACTTAACCGGCAGAAAATATTTTTTTGAAAAAATCCCTAAGCCCCGGGGTCACAATTTCAGCAAAAATCTGACTTTTGGCAGTTCACTCAAAAATGGTGCCAACCGGTTGCAAATGCTCCCCTGAAAGCTTTGGCGATGGAAACAGAAGGCTTTTTATCACAGGACAAGAAATCAGCCCTCAACAACTTAACCGGCAGAAAATATTTTTTTGAAAAAATCCCTAAGCCCCGGGGTCACAATTTCAGCAAAAATCTGACTTTTGGCAATTCACTCAAAAATGGTGCCCAAAGCTTGAGAATGCTCTCCTGAAAGGTTTGGCACTCGAAACAGAAGGCTTTTTATCACAGGACAAGAAATCAGCCCTCAAAAACTTAACCGGCAGAAAATATTTTTTTGAAAAAATCCCTAAGCCCCGGGGTCACAATTTCAGCAGAAATCTGACTTTTGGCAATTCACTCAAAAATGGTGCCAAAAGCTTGAAAATGCTCTCCTGAAAGGTTTGGCACTCGAAACCGAAGGCTTTTTATCACAGGACTAGAAATCAGCCCTCAAAAACTTAACCGGCAGAAAATATATTTTTGAAAAAATCCCTAAGCCCCGGGGTCACAATTTCAGCAAAAATCTGACTTTTGGCAGTTCACTCACAAACGGTGCCAACCGGTTGCACATGCTCCCCTGAAAGCTTTGGCGATGGAAACAGAAGGCTTTTTTCACAGGAGAAGAAATCAGCCCTCAAAAACTTAACCGGCAGAAAATATTTTTTTGAAAAAATCCCTAAGCCCCGGGGTCACAATTTCCGCAAAAATCTGACTTTTGGCAATTCACTCAAAAAATGCTGCCCAAATCTTGAAAATGCTCTCCTGAAAGGTTTGGCACTCGAAACAGAAGGCTTTTTATCACAGGACTAGAAATCAGCCCTCAAAAACTTAACCGGCAGAAAATATTTTTTTGAAAAAATCCCTAAGCCCCGGGGTCACAATTTCAGCAAAAATCTGACTTTTGGCAGTTCACTCAAAAATGGTGCCAACCGGTTGCAAATGCTCCCCTGAAAGCTTTGGCGATGGAAACAGAAGGCTTTTTATCACAGGACAAGAAATCAGCCCTCAACAACGTAACCGGCAGAAAATATATTTTTGAAAAAATCCCTAAGCCCCGGGGTCACAATTTCAGCAAAAATCTGACTTTTTGAAATTCACTCAAAAATGGTGCCAGCCGGTTGCAAATGCTCTCCTGAAATGTTTGGCACTCAAAACAGAAGGCTTTTTATCACAGGACAAGAAATCAGCCCTCAACAACTTAAGCGGCAGAAAATATTTTTTTGAAAAAATCCCTAAGCCCCGGGGTCACAATTTCAGCAAAAATCTGACTTTTGGCAGTTCACTCAAAAATGGTGCCAACCAGTTGCAAATGCTACCCTGAAAGCTTTGGCGATGGAAACAGAAGGCTTTTTATCACAGGACAAGAAATCAGTACTCAAAAACTTAACCGGCAGAAAATATTTTTTTGAAAAAATCCCTAAGCCCCGGGGTCACAATTTCAGAAAAAATCTGACTTTTGGCAATTCACTCAAAAATGGTGCCCAAAGCTTGAAAATGCTCTCCTGAAAGGTTTGACACTCGAAACAGAAGGCTTTTTATCATAGGACAAGAAATCAGCCCTCAACAACTTAAGCGGCAGAAAATATTTTTTTGAAAAAATCCCTAAGCCCCGGGGTCACAATTTCAGCAAAAATCTGAGTTTTGGCAGTTCACTCAAAAATGGTGGCAACCGATTGCAAATGCTCCCCTGAAAGCTTTGGCGATGGAAACAGAAGGCTTTTTATCACAGGACAAGAAATCAGCCCTCAAAAACTTAACCGGCAGAAAATATTTTTTTGAAAAAATCCCTAAGCCCCGGGGTCACAATTTCAGCAAAAATCTGACTTTTTGCAATTCACTCAAAAATGGTGCCAGCCGGTTGCAAATGCTCTCCTGAAATGTTTGGCACTCAAAACAGAAGGCTTTTTATCACAGGACAAGAAATCAGCCCTCAACAACTTAACCGGCAGAAAATATTTTTTTGAAAAAATCCCTAAGCCCCGGGGTCACAATTTCCGCAAAAATCTGACTTTTGGCAATTCACTCAAAAAATGCTGCCCAAAGCTTGAAAATGCTCTCCTGAAAGGTTTGGCACTCGAAACAGAAGGCTTTTTATCACAGGACAAGAAATCAGCCCTCAAAAACTTAACCGGCAGAAAATATTTTTTTGAAAAAATCCCTAAGCCCCGGGGTCACAATTTCAGCAAAAATCTGACTTTTTGAAATTCACTCAAAAATGGTGCCAGCCGGTTGCAAATGCTCTCCTGAAATGTTTGGCGATGGAAACAGAAGGCTTTTTATCACAGGACAAGAAATCAGCCCTCAACAACTTAAGCAGCAGAAAATATTTTTTTGAAAAAATCCCTAAGCCCCGGGGTCACAATTTCAGCAAAAATCTGACTTTTTGAAATTCACTCAAAAATGGTGCCAGCCGGTTGCAAATGCTCTCCTGAAATGTTTGGCACTCAAAACAGAAGGCTTTTTATCACAGGACAAGAAATCAGCCCTCAACAACTTAAGCAGCAGAAAATATTTTTTTGAAAAAATCCCTAAGCCCCGGGGTCACAATTTCAGCAAAAATCTGACTTTTGGCAGTTCACTCAAAAATGGTGCCAACCAGTTGCAAATGCTACCCTGAAAGCTTTGGCGATGGAAACAGAAGGCTTTTTATCACAGGACAAGAAATCAGTACTCAAAAACTTAACCGGCAGAAAATATTTTTTTGAAAAAATCCCTAAGCCCCGGGGTCACAATTTCAGAAAAAATCTGACTTTTGGCAATTCACTCAAAAATGGTGCCCAAAGCTTGAAAATGCTCTCCTGAAAGGTTTGACACTCGAAACAGAAGGCTTTTTATCACAGGACAAGAAATCAGCCCTCAACAACTTAAGCGGCAGAAAATATTTTTTTGAAAAAATCCCTAAGCCCCGGGGTCACAATTTCAGCAAAAATCTGAGTTTTGGCAGTTCACTCAAAAATGGTGGCAACCGATTGCAAATGCTCCCCTGAAAGCTTTGGCGATGGAAACAGAAGGCTTTTTATCACAGGACAAGAAATCAGCCCTCAAAAACTTAACCGGCAGAAAATATTTTTTTGAAAAAATCCCTAAGCCCCGGGGTCACAATTTCAGCAAAAATCTGACTTTTTGCAATTCACTCAAAAATGGTGCCAGCCGGTTGCAAATGCTATCCTGAAATGTTTGGCACTCAAAACAGAAGGCTTTTTATCACAGGACAAGAAATCAGCCCTCAACAACTTAACCGGCAGAAAATATTTTTTTGAAAAAATCCCTAAGCCCCGGGGTCACAATTTCAGCAAAAATCTGACTTTTGGCAATTCACTCAAAAATGGTGCCAAAAGCTTGAAAATGCTCTCCTGAAAGGTTTGGCACTCGAAACCGAAGGCTTTTTATCACAAGACAAGAAATCAGCCCTCAACAACTTAACCGGCAGAAAATATTTTTTTGAAAAAATCCCTAAGCCCCGGGGTCACAATTTCAGCAAAAATCTGACTTTTGGCAGTTCACTCACAAATGGTGCCAACCGGTTACAAATGCTCCCCTGAAAGCTTTGGCGATGGAAACAGAAGGCTTTTTATCACAGGACAAGAAATCAGCCCTCAAAAACTTAACCGGCAGAAAATATTTTTTTGAAAAAATCCCTAAGCCCCGGGGTCACAATTTCAGCAAAAATCTGACTTTTGGCAGTTCACTCAAAAATGGTGCCAACCGGTTGCAAATGCTCCCCTGAAAGCTTTGGCGATGGAAACAGAAGGCTTTTTATCACAGGACAAGAAATCAGCCCTCAACAACTTAACCGGCAGAAAATATTTTTTTGAAAAAATCCCTAAGCCCCGGGGTCACAATTTCAGCAAAAATCTGACTTTTGGCAATTCACTCAAAAATGGTGCCAACCGGTTGCAAATGCTCCCCTGAAAGGTTTGGCACTCGAAACAGAAGGCTTTTTATCACAGGACAAGAAATCAGCCCTCAACAACTTAAGCGGCAGAAAATATTTTTTTGAAAAAACCCCTAATCCCCGGGGTCACAATTTCAGCAAAAATCTGACTTTTGGCAGTTCACTCAAAAATGGTGCCAACCAGTTGCAAATGCTACCCTGAAAGCTTTGGCGATGGAAACAGAAGGCTTTTTATCACAGGACAAGAAATCAGTACTCAAAAACTTAACCGGCAGAAAATATTTTTTTGAAAAAATCCCTAAGCCCCGGGGTCACAATTTCAGCAAAAATCTGACTTTTGGCAGTTCACTCAAAAATGGTGCCCAAAGCTTGAAAATGCTCTCCTGAAAGGTTTGACACTCGAAACAGAAGCCTTTTTATCACAGGACAAGAAATCAGCCCTCAACAACTTAAGCGGCAGAAAATATTTTTTTGAAAAAGTCCCTAAGCCCCGGGGTCACAATTTCAGCAAAAATCTGACTTTTGGCAGTTCACTCAAAAATGGTGCCAGCCGGTTGCAAATGCTCCCCTGAAAGCTTTGGCGATGGAAACAGAAGGCTTTTTATCACAGGACAAGAAATCAGCCCTCAACAACTTAACCGGCAGAAAATATTTTTTTGAAAAAATCCCTAAGCCCCGGGGTCACAATTTCAGCAAAAATCTGACTTTTGGCAGTTCACTCAAAAATGGTGCCAACCGGTTGCAAATGCTCCCCTGAAAGCTTTGGCGATGGAAACAGAAGGCTTTTTATCACAGGACAAGAAATCAGCCCTCAACAACTTAAGCGGCAGAAAATATTTTTTTGAAAAAAACCCCTAATCCCCGGGGTCACAATTTCAGCAAAAATCTGACTTTTGGCAGTTCACTCAAAAATGGTGCCAACCAGTTGCAAATGCTACCCTGAAAGCTTTGGCGATGGAAACAGAAGGCTTTTTATCACAGGACAAGAAATCAGTACTCAAAAACTTAACCGGCAGAAAATATTTTTTTGAAAAAATCCCTAAGCCCCGGGGTCACAATTTCAGAAAAAATCTGACTTTTGGCAATTCACTCAAAAATGGTGCCCAAAGCTTGAAAATGCTCTCCTGAAAGGTTTGACACTCGAAACAGAAGGCTTTTTATCACAGGACAAGAAATCAGCCCTCAACAACTTAAGCAGCAGAAAATATTTTTTTGAAAAAATCCCTAAGCCCCGGGGTCACAATTTCAGCAAAAATCTGAGTTTTGGCAGTTCACTCAAAAATGGTGGCAACCGATTGCAAATGCTCCCCTGAAAGCTTTGGCGATGGAAACAGAAGGCTTTTTATCACAGGACAAGAAATCAGCCCTCAACAACTTAAGCGGCAGAAAATATTTTTTTGAAAAAATCCCTAAGCCCCGGGGTCATAATTTATGCAAAAATCTGACTTTTGGCAATTCACTCAAAAATGGTGCCAACCGGTTGCAAATGCTCCCCTGAAAGGTTTGGCACTCGAAACAGAAGGCTTTTCATCACAGGATACAAAATCAGCCCTCAGCAACTTAACCGGCAGAAAATAATTTTTTGAAAAAACCCCTAATCCCCGGGGTCACAATTTCAGCAAAAATCTGACTTTTGGCAGTTCACTCAAAAATGGTGCCAACCAGTTGCAAATGCTACCCTGAAAGCTTTGGCACTCAAAACAGAAGGCTTTTTATCACAGGACAAGAAATCAGCCCTCAAAAACTTAACCGGCAGAAAATATTTTTTTGAAAAAATCCCTAAGCCCCGGGGTCACAATTTCAGCAAAAATCTGACTTTTGGCAATTCACTCAAAAATGGTGCCAAAAGCTTGAAAATGCTCTCCTGAAAGGTTTGGCACTCGAAACCGAAGGCTTTTTATCACAAGACAAGAAATCAGCCCTCAACAACTTAACCGGCAGAAAATATTTTTTTAAAAAAATCCCTAAGCCCCGGGGTCACAATTTCCGCAAAAATCTGACTTTTGGCAATTCACTCAAAAATGGTGCCCAAAGCTTGAAAATGCTCTCCTGAAAGGTTTGGCACTCGAAACAGAAGGCTTTTTATCACAGGACTAGAAATCAGCCCTCAAAAACTTAACCGGCAGAAAATATTTTTTTGAAAAAATCCCTAAGCCCCGGGGTCACAATTTCAGCAAAAATCTGACTTTTGGCAGTTCACTCAAAAATGGTGCCAACCGGTTGCAAATGCTCCCCTGAAAGCTTTGGCGATGGAAACAGAAGGCTTTTTATCACAGGACAAGAAATCAGCCCTCAACAACTTAACCGGCAGAAAATATTTTTTTGAAGAAATCCCTAAGCCCCGGGGTCACAATTTCAGCAAAAATCTGACTTTTGGCAATTCACTCAAAAATGGTGCCCAAAGCTTGAGAATGCTCTCCTGAAAGGTTTGGCACTCGAAACAGAAGGCTTTTTATCACAGGACAAGAAATCAGCCCTCAAAAACTTAACCGGCAGAAAATATTTTTTTGAAAAAATCCCTAAGCCCCGGGGTCACAATTTCAGCAGAAATCTGACTTTTGGCAATTCACTCAAAAATGGTGCCAAAAGCTTGAAAATGCTCTCCTGAAAGGTTTGGCACTCGAAACCGAAGGCTTTTTATCACAGGACTAGAAATCAGCCCTCAAAAACTTAACCGGCAGAAAATATATTTTTGAAAAAATCCCTAAGCCCCGGGGTCACAATTTCAGCAAAAATCTGACTTTTGGCAGTTCACTCACAAATGGTGCCAACCGGTTGCACATGCTCCCCTGAAAGCTTTGGCGATGGAAACAGAAGGCTTTTTTCACAGGAGAAGAAATCAGCCCTCAAAAACTTAACCGGCAGAAAATATTTTTTTGAAAAAATCCCTAAGCCCCGGGGTCACAATTTCCGCAAAAATCTGACTTTTGGCAATTCACTCAAAAAATGCTGCCCAAATCTTGAAAATGCTCTCCTGAAAGGTTTGGCACTCGAAACAGAAGGCTTTTTATCACAGGACTAGAAATCAGCCCTCAAAAACTTAACCGGCAGAAAATATTTTTTTGAAAAAATCCCTAAGCCCCGGGGTCACAATTTCAGCAAAAATCTGACTTTTGGCAGTTCACTCAAAAATGGTGCCAACCGGTTGCAAATGCTCCCCTGAAAGCTTTGGCGATGGAAACAGAAGGCTTTTTATCACAGGACAAGAAATCAGCCCTCAACAACGTAACCGGCAGAAAATATATTTTTGAAAAAATCCCTAAGCCCCGGGGTCACAATTTCAGCAAAAATCTGACTTTTTGAAATTCACTCAAAAATGGTGCCAGCCGGTTGCAAATGCTCTCCTGAAATGTTTGGCACTCAAAACAGAAGGCTTTTTATCACAGGACAAGAAATCAGCCCTCAACAACTTAAGCGGCAGAAAATATTTTTTTGAAAAAATCCCTAAGCCCCGGGGTCACAATTTCAGCAAAAATCTGACTTTTGGCAGTTCACTCAAAAATGGTGCCAACCAGTTGCAAATGCTACCCTGAAAGCTTTGGCGATGGAAACAGAAGGCTTTTTATCACAGGACAAGAAATCAGTACTCAAAAACTTAACCGGCAGAAAATATTTTTTTGAAAAAATCCCTAAGCCCCGGGGTCACAATTTCAGAAAAAATCTGACTTTTGGCAATTCACTCAAAAATGGTGCCCAAAGCTTGAAAATGCTCTCCTGAAAGGTTTGACACTCGAAACAGAAGGCTTTTTATCATAGGACAAGAAATCAGCCCTCAACAACTTAAGCGGCAGAAAATATTTTTTTCAAAAAATCCCTAAGCCCCGGGGTCACAATTTCAGCAAAAATCTGAGTTTTGGCAGTTCACTCAAAAATGGTGGCAACCGATTGCAAATGCTCCCCTGAAAGCTTTGGCGATGGAAACAGAAGGCTTTTTATCACAGGACAAGAAATCAGCCCTCAAAGACTTAACCGGCAGAAAATATTTTTTTGAAAAAATCCCTAAGCCCCGGGGTCACAATTTCAGCAAAAATCTGACTTTTTGCAATTCACTCAAAAATGGTGCCAGCCGGTTGCAAATGCTCTCCTGAAATGTTTGGCACTCAAAACAGAAGGCTTTTTATCACAGGACAAGAAATCAGCCCTCAACAACTTAACCGGCAGAAAATATTTTTTTGAAAAAATCCCTAAGCCCCGGGGTCACAATTTCCGCAAAAATCTGACTTTTGGCAATTCACTCAAAAAATGCTGCCCAAAGCTTGAAAATGCTCTCCTGAAAGGTTTGACACTCGAAACAGAAGGCTTTTTATCACAGGACAAGAAATCAGCCCTCAACAACTTAAGCGGCAGAAAATATTTTTTTGAAAAAATCCCTAAGCCCCGGGGTCACAATTTCAGCAAAAATCTGACTTTTGGCAGTTCACTCAAAAATGGTGCCAGCCGGTTGCAAATGCTCCCCTGAAAGCTTTGGCGATGGAAACAGAAGGCTTTTTATCACAGGACAAGAAATCAGCCCTCAACAACTTAACCGGCAGAAAATATTTTTTTGAAAAAATCCCTAAGCCCCGGGGTCACAATTTCAGCAAAAATCTGACTTTTGGCAGTTCACTCAAAAATGGTGCCAACCGGTTGCAAATGCTCCCCTGAAAGCTTTGGCGATGGAAACAGAAGGCTTTTTATCACAGGACAAGAAATCAGCCCTCAACAACTTAAGCGGCAGAAAATATTTTTTTGAAAAAAACCCCTAATCCCCGGGGTCACAATTTCAGCAAAAATCTGACTTTTGGCAGTTCACTCAAAAATGGTGCCAACCAGTTGCAAATGCTACCCTGAAAGCTTTGGCGATGGAAACAGAAGGCTTTTTATCACAGGACAAGAAATCAGTACTCAACAACTTAAGCGGCAGAAAATATTTTTTTGAAAAAAACCCCTAATCCCCGGGGTCACAATTTCAGCAAAAATCTGACTTTTGGCAATTCACTCAAAAATGGTGCCCAAAGCTTGAAAATGCTCTCCTGAAAGGTTTGACACTCGAAACAGAAGGCTTTTTATCACAGGACAAGAAATCAGCCCTCAACAACTTAAGCAGCAGAAAATATTTTTTTGAAAAAATCCCTAAGCCCCGGGGTCACAATTTCAGCAAAAATCTGAGTTTTGGCAGTTCACTCAAAAATGGTGGCAACCGATTGCAAATGCTCCCCTGAAAGCTTTGGCGATGGAAACAGAAGGCTTTTTATCACAGGACAAGAAATCAGCCCTCAACAACTTAAGCGGCAGAAAATATTTTTTTGAAAAAATCCCTAAGCCCCGGGGTCATAATTTAAGCAAAAATCTGACTTTTGGCAATTCACTCAAAAATGGTGCCAACCGGTTGCAAATGCTCCCCTGAAAGGTTTGGCACTCGAAACAGAAGGCTTTTCATCACAGGATACAAAATCAGCCCTCAGCAACTTAACCGGCAGAAAATAATTTTTTGAAAAAACCCCTAATCCCCGGGGTCACAATTTCAGCAAAAATCTGACTTTTGGCAGTTCACTCAAAAATGGTGCCAACCAGTTGCAAATGCTACCCTGAAAGCTTTGGCACTCAAAACAGAAGGCTTTTTATCACAGGACAAGAAATCAGCCCTCAAAAACTTAACCGGCAGAAAATATTTTTTTGAAAAAATCCCTAAGCCCCGGGGTCACAATTTCAGCAAAAATCTGACTTTTGGCAATTCACTCAAAAATGGTGCCAAAAGCTTGAAAATGCTCTCCTGAAAGGTTTGGCACTCGAAACCGAAGGCTTTTTATCACAAGACAAGAAATCAGCCCTCAACAACTTAACCGGCAGAAAATATTTTTTTTAAAAAATCCCTAAGCCCCGGGGTCACAATTTCCGCAAAAATCTGACTTTTGGCAATTCACTCAAAAATGGTGCCCAAAGCTTGAAAATGCTCTCCTGAAAGGTTTGGCACTCGAAACAGAAGGCTTTTTATCACAGGACTAGAAATCAGCCCTCAAAAACTTAACCGGCAGAAAATATTTTTTTGAAAAAATCCCTAAGCCCCGGGGTCACAATTTCCGCAAAAATCTGACTTTTGGCAGTTCACTCAAAAATGGTGCCAACCGGTTGCAAATGCTCCCCTGAAAGCTTTGGCGATGGAAACAGAAGGCTTTTTATCACAGGACAAGAAATCAGCCCTCAACAACTTAACCGGCAGAAAATATTTTTTTGAAAAAATCCCTAAGCCCCGGGGTCACAATTTCAGCAAAAATCTGACTTTTGGCAATTCACTCAAAAATGGTGCCCAAAGCTTGAGAATGCTCTCCTGAAAGGTTTGGCACTCGAAACAGAAGGCTTTTTATCACAGGACAAGAAATCAGCCCTCAAAAACTTAACCGGCAGAAAATATTTTTTTGAAAAAATCCCTAAGCCCCGGGGTCACAATTTCAGCAGAAATCTGACTTTTGGCAATTCACTCAAAAATGGTGCCAAAAGCTTGAAAATGCTCTCCTGAAAGGTTTGGCACTCGAAACCGAAGGCTTTTTATCACAGGACTAGAAATCAGCCCTCAAAAACTTAACCGGCAGAAAATATATTTTTGAAAAAATCCCTAAGCCCCGGGGTCACAATTTCAGCAAAAATCTGACTTTTGGCAGTTCACTCACAAATGGTGCCAACCGGTTGCACATGCTCCCCTGAAAGCTTTGGCGATGGAAACAGAAGCCTTTTTTCACAGGAGAAGAAATCAGCCCTCAAAAACTTAACCGGCAGAAAATATTTTTTTGAAAAAATCCCTAAGCCCCGGGGTCACAATTTCCGCAAAAATCTGACTTTTGGCAATTCACTCAAAAAATGCTGCCCAAATCTTGAAAATGCTCTCCTGAAAGGTTTGGCACTCGAAACAGAAGGCTTTTTATCACAGGACTAGAAATCAGCCCTCAAAAACTTAACCGGCAGAAAATATTTTTTTGAAAAAATCCCTAAGCCCCGGGGTCACAATTTCAGCAAAAATCTGACTTTTGGCAGTTCACTCAAAAATGGTGCCAACCGGTTGCAAATGCTCCCCTGAAAGCTTTGGCGATGGAAACAGAAGGCTTTTTATCACAGGACAAGAAATCAGCCCTCAACAACGTAACCGGCAGAAAATATATTTTTGAAAAAATCCCTAAGCCCCGGGGTCACAATTTCAGCAAAAATCTGACTTTTTGAAATTCACTCAAAAATGGTGCCAGCCGGTTGCAAATGCTCTCCTGAAATGTTTGGCACTCAAAACAGAAGGCTTTTTATCACAGGACAAGAAATCAGCCCTCAACAACTTAAGCGGCAGAAAATATTTTTTTGAAAAAATCCCTAAGCCCCGGGGTCACAATTTCAGCAAAAATCTGACTTTTGGCAGTTCACTCAAAAATGGTGCCAACCAGTTGCAAATGCTACCCTGAAAGCTTTGGCGATGGAAACAGAAGGCTTTTTATCACAGGACAAGAAATCAGTACTCAAAAACTTAACCGGCAGAAAATATTTTTTTGAAAAAATCCCTAAGCCCCGGGGTCACAATTTCAGAAAAAATCTGACTTTTGGCAATTCACTCAAAAATGGTGCCCAAAGCTTGAAAATGCTCTCCTGAAAGGTTTGACACTCGAAACAGAAGGCTTTTTATCATAGGACAAGAAATCAGCCCTCAACAACTTAAGCGGCAGAAAATATTTTTTTGAAAAAATCCCTAAGCCCCGGGGTCACAATTTCAGCAAAAATCTGAGTTTTGGCAGTTCACTCAAAAATGGTGGCAACCGATTGCAAATGCTCCCCTGAAAGCTTTGGCGATGGAAACAGAAGGCTTTTTATCACAGGACAAGAAATCAGCCCTCAAAAACTTAACCGGCAGAAAATATTTTTTTGAAAAAATCCCTAAGCCCCGGGGTCACAATTTCAGCAAAAATCTGACTTTTTGCAATTCACTCAAAAATGGTGCCAGCCGGTTGCAAATGCTCTCCTGAAATGTTTGGCACTCAAAACAGAAGGCTTTTTATCACAGGACAAGAAATCAGCCCTCAACAACTTAACCGGCAGAAAATATTTTTTTGAAAAAATCCCTAAGCCCCGGGGTCACAATTTCCGCAAAAATCTGACTTTTGGCAATTCACTCAAAAAATGCTGCCCAAAGCTTGAAAATGCTCTCCTGAAAGGTTTGGCACTCGAAACAGAAGGCTTTTTATCACAGGACAAGAAATCAGCCCTCAAAAACTTAACCGGCAGAAAATATTTTTTTGAAAAAATCCCTAAGCCCCGGGGTCACAATTTCAGCAAAAATCTGACTTTTGGCAGTTCACTCAAAAATGGTGCCAACCGGTTGCAAATGCTCCCCTGAAAGCTTTGGCGATGGAAACAGAAGGCTTTTTATCACAGGACAAGAAATCAGCCCTCAACAACGTAACCGGCAGAAAATATGTTTTTGAAAAAATCCCTAAGCCCCGGGGTCACAATTTCAGCAAAAATCTGACTTTTTGAAATTCACTCAAAAATGGTGCCAGCCGGTTGCAAATGCTCTCCTGAAATGTTTGGCACTCAAAACAGAAGGCTTTTTATCACAGGACAAGAAATCAGCCCTCAACAACTTAAGCAGCAGAAAATATTTTTTTGAAAAAATCCCTAAGCCCCGGGGTCACAATTTCAGCAAAAATCTGACTTTTGGCAGTTCACTCAAAAATGGTGCCAACCAGTTGCAAATGCTACCCTGAAAGCTTTGGCGATGGAAACAGAAGGCTTTTTATCACAGGACAAGAAATCAGTACTCAAAAACTTAACCGGCAGAAAATATTTTTTTGAAAAAATCCCTAAGCCCCGGGGTCACAATTTCAGAAAAAATCTGACTTTTGGCAATTCACTCAAAAATGGTGCCCAAAGCTTGAAAATGCTCTCCTGAAAGGTTTGACACTCGAAACAGAAGGCTTTTTATCACAGGACAAGAAATCAGCCCTCAACAACTTAAGCGGCAGAAAATATTTTTTTGAAAAAATCCCTAAGCCCCGGGGTCACAATTTCAGCAAAAATCTGAGTTTTGGCAGTTCACTCAAAAATGGTGGCAACCGATTGCAAATGCTCCCCTGAAAGCTTTGGCGATGGAAACAGAAGGCTTTTTATCACAGGACAAGAAATCAGCCCTCAAAAACTTAACCGGCAGAAAATATTTTTTTGAAAAAATCCCTAAGCCCCGGGGTCACAATTTCAGCAAAAATCTGACTTTTTGCAATTCACTCAAAAATGGTGCCAGCCGGTTGCAAATGCTCTCCTGAAATGTTTGGCACTCAAAACAGAAGGCTTTTTATCACAGGACAAGAAATCAGCCCTCAACAACTTAACCGGCAGAAAATATTTTTTTGAAAAAATCCCTAAGCCCCGGGGTCACAATTTCAGCAAAAATCTGACTTTTGGCAATTCACTCAAAAATGGTGCCAAAAGCTTGAAAATGCTCTCCTGAAAGGTTTGGCACTCGAAACCGAAGGCTTTTTATCACAAGACAAGAAATCAGCCCTCAACAACTTAACCGGCAGAAAATATTTTTTTGAAAAAATCCCTAAGCCCCGGGGTCACAATTTCAGCAAAAATCTGACTTTTGGCAGTTCACTCACAAATGGTGCCAACCGGTTACAAATGCTCCCCTGAAAGCTTTGGCGATGGAAACAGAAGGCTTTTTATCACAGGACAAGAAATCAGCCCTCAAAAACTTAACCGGCAGAAAATATTTTTTTGAAAAAATCCCTAAGCCCCGGGGTCACAATTTCAGCAAAAATCTGACTTTTGGCAGTTCACTCAAAAATGGTGCCAACCGGTTGCAAATGCTCCCCTGAAAGCTTTGGCGATGGAAACAGAAGGCTTTTTATCACAGGACAAGAAATCAGCCCTCAACAACTTAACCGGCAGAAAATATTTTTTTGAAAAAATCCCTAAGCCCCGGGGTCACAATTTCAGCAAAAATCTGACTTTTGGCAATTCACTCAAAAATGGTGCCAACCGGTTGCAAATGCTCCCCTGAAAGGTTTGGCACTCGAAACAGAAGGCTTTTTATCACAGGACAAGAAATCAGCCCTCAACAACTTAAGTGGCAGAAAATATTTTTTTGAAAAAACCCCTAATCCCCGGGGTCACAATTTCAGCAAAAATCTGACTTTTGGCAGTTCACTCAAAAATGGTGCCAACCAGTTGCAAATGCTACCCTGAAAGCTTTGGCGATGGAAACAGAAGGCTTTTTATCACAGGACAAGAAATCAGTACTCAAAAACTTAACCGGCAGAAAATATTTTTTTGAAAAAATCCCTAAGCCCCGGGGTCACAATTTCAGCAAAAATCTGACTTTTGGCAGTTCACTCAAAAATGGTGCCCAAAGCTTGAAAATGCTCTCCTGAAAGGTTTGACACTCGAAACAGAAGCCTTTTTATCACAGGACTAGAAATCAGCCCTCAAAAACTTAAGCGGCAGAAAATATTTTTTTGAAAAAACCCCTAATCCCCGGGGTCACAATTTCAGCAAAAATCTGAGTTTTGGCAGTTCACTCAAAAATGGTGGCAACCGATTGCAAATGCTCCCCTGAAAGCTTTGGCGATGGAAACAGAAGGCTTTTTATCACAGGACAAGAAATCAGCCCTCAAAAACTTAACCGGCAGAAAATATTTTTTTGAAAAAATCCCTAAGCCCCGGGGTCACAATTTCAGCAAAAATCTGACTTTTCGCAATTCACTCAAAAATGGTGCCAGCCGGTTGCAAATGCTCTCCTGAAATGTTTGGCACTCAAAACAGAAGGCTTTTTATCACAGGACAAGAAATCAGCCCTCAAAAACTTAACCGGCAGAAAATATTTTTTTGAAAAAATCCCTAAGCCCCGGGGTCACAATTTCAGCAAAAATCTGACTTTTGGCAAATTCACTCAAAAATGGTGCCAAAAGCTTGAAAATGCTCTCCTGAAAGGTTTGGCACTCGAAACCGAAGGCTTTTTATCTCAAGACAAGAAATCAGCCCTCAACAACTTAACCGGCAGAAAATATTTTTTTGAAAAAATCCCTAAGCCCCGGGGTCACAATTTCAGCAAAAATCTGACTTTTGGCAGTTCACTCAAAAATGGTGCCAACCGGTTGCAAATGCTCCCCTGAAAGCTTTGGCGATGGAAACAGAAGGCTTTTTATCACAGGACAAGAAATCAGCCCTCAACAACTTAAGCGGCAGAAAATATTTTTTTGAAAAAAACCCCTAATCCCCGGGGTCACAATTTCAGCAAAAATCTGACTTTTGGCAGTTCACTCAAAAATGGTGCCAACCAGTTGCAAATGCTACCCTGAAAGCTTTGGCGATGGAAACAGAAGGCTTTTTATCACAGGACAAGAAATCAGTACTCAAAAACTTAACCGGCAGAAAATATTTTTTTGAAAAAATCCCTAAGCCCCGGGGTCACAATTTCAGAAAAAATCTGACTTTTGGCAATTCACTCAAAAATGGTGCCCAAAGCTTGAAAATGCTCTCCTGAAAGGTTTGACACTCGAAACAGAAGGCTTTTTATCACAGGACAAGAAATCAGCCCTCAACAACTTAAGCAGCAGAAAATATTTTTTTGAAAAAATCCCTAAGCCCCGGGGTCACAATTTCAGCAAAAATCTGAGTTTTGGCAGTTCACTCAAAAATGGTGGCAACCGATTGCAAATGCTCCCCTGAAAGCTTTGGCGATGGAAACAGAAGGCTTTTTATCACAGGACAAGAAATCAGCCCTCAACAACTTAAGCGGCAGAAAATATTTTTTTGAAAAAATCCCTAAGCCCCGGGGTCATAATTTAAGCAAAAATCTGACTTTTGGCAATTCACTCAAAAATGGTGCCAACCGGTTGCAAATGCTCCCCTGAAAGGTTTGGCACTCGAAACAGAAGGCTTTTCATCACAGGATACAAAATCAGCCCTCAGCAACTTAACCGGCAGAAAATAATTTTTTGAAAAAACCCCTAATCCCCGGGGTCACAATTTCAGCAAAAATCTGACTTTTGGCAGTTCACTCAAAAATGGTGCCAACCAGTTGCAATTGCTACCCTGAAAGCTTTGGCACTCAAAACAGAAGGCTTTTTATCACAGGACAAGAAATCAGCCCTCAAAAACTTAACCGGCAGAAAATATTTTTTTGAAAAAATCCCTAAGCCCCGGGGTCACAATTTCAGCAAAAATCTGACTTTTGGCAATTCACTCAAAAATGGTGCCAAAAGCTTGAAAATGCTCTCCTGAAAGGTTTGGCACTCGAAACCGAAGGCTTTTTATCACAAGACAAGAAATCAGCCCTCAACAACTTAACCGGCAGAAAATATTTTTTTAAAAAAATCCCTAAGCCCCGGGGTCACAATTTCAGCAAAAATCTGACTTTTGGCAGTTCACTCACAAATGGTGCCAACCGGTTGCAAATGCTCCCCTGAAAGCTTTGGCGATGGAAACAGAAGGCTTTTTATCACACGACAAGAAATCAGCCCTCAAAAACTTAACCGGCAGAAAATTTTTTTTTGAAAAAATCCCTAAGCCCCGGGGTCACAATTTCAGCAAAAATCTGACTTTTGGCAGTTCACTCAAAAATGGTGCCAACCGGTTGCAAATGCTCCCCTGAAAGCTTTGGCGATGGAAACAGAAGGCTTTTTATCACAGGACAAGAAATCAGCCCTCAACAACTTAACCGGCAGAAAATATTTTTTTGAAAAAATCCCTAAGCCCCGGGGTCACAATTTCAGCAAAAATCTGACTTTTGGCAATTCACTCAAAAATGGTGCCAACCGGTTGCAAATGCTCCCCTGAAAGGTTTGGCACTCGAAACAGAAGGCTTTTTATCACAGGACAAGAAATCAGCCCTCAACAACTTAAGCGGCAGAAAATATTTTTTTGAAAAAACCCCTAATCCACGGGGTCACAATTTCAGCAAAAATCTGACTTTTGGCAGTTCACTCAAAAATGGTGCCAACCAGTTGCAAATGCTACCCTGAAAGCTTTGGCGATGGAAACAGAAGGCTTTTTATCACAGGACAAGAAATCAGCCCTCAACAACTTAACCGGCAGAAAATATTTTTTTGAAAAAATCCCTAATCCCTAAGGTCACAATTTCAGCAAAAATCTGACTTTTGGCAATTCACTCAAAAATGGTGCCAACCGGTTGCAAATGCTCCCCTGAAAGGTTTGGCACTCGAAACAGAAGGCTTTTTATCACAGGACAAGAAATCAGCCCTCAACAACTTAAGCGGCAGAAAATATTTTTTTGAAAAAACCCCTAATCCCCGGGGTCACAATTTCAGCAAAAATCTGACTTTTGGCAGTTCACTCAAAAATGGTGCCAACCAGTTGCAAATGCTACCCTGAAAGCTTTGGCGATGGAAACAGAAGGCTTTTTATCACAGGACAAGAAATCAGTACTCAAAAACTTAACCGGCAGAAAATATTTTTTTGAAAAAATCCCTAAGCCCCGGGGTCACAATTTCAGAAAAAATCTGACTTTTGGCAATTCACTCAAAAATGGTGCCCAAAGCTTGAAAATGCTCTCCTGAAAGGTTTGACACCCGAAACAGAAGGCTTTTTATCACAGGACAAGAAATCAGCCCTCAACAACTTAAGCAGCAGAAAATATTTTTTTGAAAAAATCCCTAAGCCCCGGGGTCACAATTTCAGCAAAAATCTGAGTTTTGGCAGTTCACTCAAAAATGGTGGCAACCGATTGCAAATGCTCCCCTGAAAGCTTTGGCGATGGAAACAGAAGGCTTTTTATCACAGGACAAGAAATCAGCCCTCAACAACTTAAGCGGCAGAAAATATTTTTTTGAAAAAATCCCTAAGCCCCGGGGTCATAATTTAAGCAAAAATCTGACTTTTGGCAATTCACTCAAAAATGGTGCCAACCGGTTGCAAATGCTCCCCTGAAAGGTTTGGCACTCGAAACAGAAGGCTTTTCATCACAGGATAAAAAATCAGCCCTCAGCAACTTAACCGGCAGAAAATAATTTTTTGAAAAAACCCCTAATCCCCGGGGTCACAATTTCAGCAAAAATCTGACTTTTGGCAGTTCACTCAAAAATGGTGCCAACCGGTTGCAAATGCTACCCTGAAAGCTTTGGCGATGGAAACAGAAGGCTTTTTTATCACAGGACAAGAAATCAGTACTCAAAAACTTAACCGGCAGAAAATATTTTTTTGAAAAAATCCCTAAGCCCCGGGGTCACAATTTCAGAAAAAATCTGACTTTTGGCAATTCACTCAAAAATGGTGCCCAAAGCTTGAAAATGCTCTCCTGAAAGGTTTGACACTCGAAACA